>NW_009222754.1:19419-19645 GCF_000690835.1 Fulmarus glacialis | reverse complement strand
CCGCCCGTTCCCCTCCGCCAAGGCACTGTAATTATTAATGACATCCAGCAGGACCCAACAACCCCAGCGGTGCCCCGCTGACGGCCAGCCCTCCCTAGCTCTGCCCGTTACCCCCAACAGTCAAATAACACCCTAAAATAACACAAACCCCCTATTCCCATGGGCAAATTCTTTTTCTTTTTTAATTCGATCTTAATGCAAGCATCAAGGGTTTCTTTGCCCAGAA
>NW_009222754.1:18680-19000 GCF_000690835.1 Fulmarus glacialis | reverse complement strand
GGTGCAAGACCCCCCCACTGATGCTCCCCAGGCAACCCCAGCCCCTCCGTGGGTGCAGCAGCACATTTAGAAGCAAGTCATCAACCTGAGGACCCCAAGCATCTCCTTCTCAGCAGTAGCACTGGTTAAATGAGCCGGTCTAACAAGCAGACCCTCGTTAGGGTACCGCAGCCCCCCGTGGCACCCCGAGGGGGAGGATGCGGTGCTCACTGCGAGCTTCACCACGGCTTCATCCCAGCCCTGGGCTGCTGCAAAGAGGGAGCAGGAGCCAGGGCCGTATGCTGAGCAAGGTAGAGACAGGGCAAAACTGTCTCCCAGCC
>NW_009222754.1:5139-18661 GCF_000690835.1 Fulmarus glacialis | reverse complement strand
CCAGCTGTCCCAGCCCCAGCCCAGTTGGGAACTGGGGGCGGGTCTCAGACCCCAAACCCAGCCCCTGCTCACCCCAAGGGAGCCTCGCATCAGCTGGCAGGGATGCTACAGCCACCTCCCCACATCAGGAGCAACGAACCTCCTCCCACCACCCTCTTCTTCTTCGTGGTCTTCTTCTTCCTCCTCTTCCTCCTCCTCACCCTGTATTCCCTCCGGCTGCTCTCAAGTATTTAATATTTGCCTTCCTGCCTGCAGCTGCCCAGCCTCTCCTGGCTGGGCTGGGACAGCGGTGGCAGTTGCCACCAGGAGAGGATTGTCCCCAAACCTTGCCAGGACAGCACGTGCTTGCAATAGGGTCCCCAAAACCCTCATTTAATTCACCAGACATAGTCAACGGTGGGGTTGTGGCCATGCTCCCCCGTGCCTCAGTTTCTCCCCTTGCCTGGCAGAAGCCCCAAAACCACCAGTGGGAACCTGAGCCGATGGCAGGGAGGATAAATAAACCCCAACACGTCCCATGTCTTTCCTACAGCCGCTTTAAAAGGAGAAACACCACCCACAGCCGTGACAAATGTCTTTGGCTCACAAGCGGAATAGCTAACACCCCGAGAGCGGTGGCTGCTTACGCTCTGGAGTGGTAGGTGTATAAATATATAGTGAATAAAATGAATAGTTTTGTTTGTTCTGCTCTTATCTAATTTAATAGCTTCTGGGTGAGCAATTACTCTCTGTAACAAGAGCAAATAAGCAGCATTAGTGTAATTGGTTGAGTATTACTCTGCTTTATGCTATATAATGCAACATTAGGACCTCAGCACTTACTCTTAAAAGGTTTTCTGCTCCGGTCAAGGCTGGAAGGATGCTCGGTGTGGGTTAGGCCTGGTTTTACCCACAAAACCCCAAACCCAGCTCCTTTTTGCCATTCCCAGCTAGGAAGAACTGCTTTTTCCCCCTTAATATTCGCTGCAGAAGATCTGCAGGATGAAATCTCTCCTGGCAGAAGGGGTGAGAGGTCTCGCTATGGGTCTGGATGCATCTCACTGTGATGCCCATCCTCTCCCCCAGCCAAAACAAGGCTGAAGCTGGCCTGGGCAGCCCGAAAACCTCAGCCCTGCACATGGCTGGCTTTAAAAGAGAAGGAAAAAAATTCACCTGTCAAGAAAGCAAGAGAAATCAGCCCATCATCTTCGGCTGGGCCAGCTATGTACACAGGTTTAAATGGTCATTAATGCATCCCCTCCTGCTTGGAATCATATCTGGGTTAATGTCCTCGCCGGCGCGCTCCGTGATGGACATCTCCATTAGGAGCAATTGAAAAAGCGACAAGAACTGTCTGGGGAAAAAAAAAGAGAAATTGGCTTTTGGGTTGGGGAGAGGTGGAAATTTCATATAAATCTGCTTATTTGCTTTGTTGCTGGTGAGGAAATGGAAGCGGCAGCTCCTGATCTGAGTGTGTGTGGAGAAGGGATTGGGAAACGGGAGCTAAAAAAGCCCAAACCACAACAGTTTCGGGGTTTTGCTGGGGGGGAACAAGCACCTTTTTTTCTCCAGCAACCCCAAATCTTTCTCCCCACAGCTCCCCTTGGAGCTGCCGCATCTTTGCCCCATGGAGGGGACCTTTCCTCCAGCCGTTCATCCCTGGGGAGCAGAAGTAAAGCCCAATTCTTCCAGATGCCCCCTGAACCCCTTTGAAACAGTCCCAGCAGCTCCCAGACTTTCCAGTTGGCCTCACTCATCTTGGAGGAAGGAACTGGAAAGCTGGAGGGTGCTTGCCGCGGCTGTGCCTCAGTTTCCCTCCCTGTGGAAAAGACGGGGAGGAAAAGGGGACACGTGGACACTTTGAATTGACCCAGAGGGAAAAGGATGTAGCATCCATCCTGTCCTTTCGCCCACACCCCCTCTCTGGGTGCTGAGCACCCTCAGCCGACCTTATCTCATCTCATCATCCCATCCCATCCCTTCCCATCTAATCCCAGGGAACCACTTCTGTGCGCAGGGATGGGCTGAGCCTGACCATAGACATGGTGTCACCCCTGGAGAGAAGGAACCAAGCCAACCCCTGTCTTTGATGCCCCCCAGGCTCCCCCCACAACAGCCCTGCCCCTCATTAAGAAGGGGGGGAATAAAATAACGGATGATGAGGAGCTGGGAAGGATGGTTTAACCCCCTCGCAGTGTCCGTCTACGGGAGGGGTGGCTCATCCCCAGGTCCTATGGCAAGAGAGGGATGGCTTATAGGCAGATGGGCTGTGTGGAGCGAACTGGTGCAAACTGGTCCCCAGCAGCATCCGACACAGCCCTGAAGATGCAGAGGTCAAGCACGAGCAATTGCTGGACCGAGGTGTTTTGTCACTGCGGGGAAGGGTAAGTCTCCGGTGCAAAAAGCCATGAATTTGTGGCTCCTGTTCCCTGCACTGGGAGCAGGCGGGGGACCCAGAGAAAGCCACCCCCTCCCCAAAACCGACAGCACCCCACAAAGAGGCCTTTTGCAAGCAAAACACTCGTCCCCTTTAAACCATTTAGCAGGGTTAGCTCCCCGCTGGTACAAGGCTGATTATCAATATGTTCTCATTTATCCTGCAAAAGCCGCCTGATGCCGCGAAGCCACACGTCCACCCGTGCCGCGGCATCTAAACCCAGCCCAGAATAGCATCAACCCCAAATCGGCTCACGCTCATTGACTAACCTGGTTAATCCTACAGAGAAAGAAAAAAAAAAAACCAACCCAGGAGGTCGGGGAATTTCTGCTGCAAGCCAAAAGCCGGCTTCATTTTGATAAAAGCAATTTATACTCTGCTAAATACCCAGAAGCATCCGATGAGGCCGGCAGAAAGAGGTTTGAAACAGCCAGAAGGATGAGCTGGGGTTTGCCGGGCGGGATGCTGCGGGCAGCCAGGACAATGTGGCTCCGTCACGGACCAGACAGATGCAGAAATCACTCTATTCAGGTTAAGAAAGGCAAGATTTGCAGAGAGAGGGGTGGGGATAGCTAAATAACTGAGCCAGTGGGGGAAAACATATAATCCAGAGCAAGAAAATGAAGTTTCAGGTACGGAGCCTGTGTTTCAGCAGCCAACTTCTGGCAAGGAGACGGGTCACAGGCATCCCAGACCTGGGATAACCCTTCTACCAGCTGAGAGCTCCCGCTTCGGTGCTGTGTTTGTCTAGATGCTGAACTGCCCTCAACGACGGCGAATCACTCCAAAATGTGGCCAGCACCTCATTATCCATGCTGCAGAGCCCACCGGCTCTTGGGGCTTTGCAACCCGTCTGCCTCTTCTCGTGCTGGAGGAAAGCACCATCACGACCTTCTCCACCCACAAACCCCATCCATGCCATCCTGCTCCTTCCCTTCCATCCCGCCCCGGCTGCGGGTACTCCCCCATGGCACGCGGGCTTCTCGCCGCTGCGGCCCCGGGGAGATGAAGGCAGCTATTTCTCCGTCGCTGCACAAATGCAAGTCAATCGCTTGAACATTTAGATGCCTCTCAGGGCTGGAGAAAAACCTGCTGCTAAGATGTTTTTCATCTCCCCCTACCCTGAGTCCCCAGCTCAGGCTTCGCTGCCTCCTCTCCAGGCACGATGATGTCTCTCCCTTTGCATCTGCCAACGCCGAGAGGCTGCACGGGGATGGGACAGCAAGCACAGACATAAAGACAACCCAAAACAACCCTGGAGAGTCTCATCTCAGGGCCAGGGCCGCCAGGAGAGGAGCAGCATCCATCTCAGGGATCGGATGAGAGAGGACCAGCAGCATCCTCCCCTCCCGCCCAGCGCAGAGGGAATTTGCTTCCGCGGCAAAAAAAGAGCCACCAAACACCAGCTCCATGTTCATGCACGGGGTCCCACCACCATCTCCAGTGGGTTCCACCTTCCCACCCTCCTGGTGAAACCAAGAGGCAGCGTTGTCTGTGGAAAAGCAACCTCTTGAGGCCAGTACAGGAGCTGAAGCTTTGCCCAGGGAAGGGCAATTCCCCGGGGACTCGTTCCCCCAGGTTGGGGTGACACCCCCCACGATGGAGCCGCTGCCCACCCCGCTGCTCGTTCCTCCTCACCAGCATCACAGGGGAAAAAAAAAAAACCACCCTAAAAGCAAATCCTGCTGCATGTAAAGGAAAGAGAAGGAGGAGAAAGTGAAGCAGTGAGGCTCGGGAAGCATAATCTTGTTAAAAATCTCAGCAGGGACGTGGTGTAATTAATCCTAACAAATTCATCGTGGAACAATCCCTCGGTCGGTTCAGGAGCTGGCACCTATGGCATCGTCACGAGGAGGTAGCGGGTACCTCTGGGTACCTTACGGCAAGTGAAGCAGGATGAATCCTCCCCTTTCTGCTGCTGCTGGGGCTGCCGTCACTGTCGAAAAGGCGGCTGCTTGCAAAGAAGAAGGGGTTTTGCCAGGTTATCGGGTGGCAAAAGGGGACAGGGACCTCGCGGGCTCCCGGGTACCCAAACCAGCCCGCTAAGATGAGACGGGGAGCGGGATGGAGATGCTCGGGCAGGCACGGCCAGCTCTCCTCCTCCGCAATGATAGTTAGGAAAACAAGGCTGAGTTCTTCCCAGATTTCAGCTACTGGGTGAAATGAATCGAGTAAAAGAATACACGTCAATTTGCTCTGAATTTTTGCAGGGATCGCCTTTTGTCCCTCATTTTGCAGAAGTGCCATCGCCAGCTAAGCCAGCGCTGACGTGACTGCACTGCTCAGCCTTCCCCTCTCCCCTCACCCTCACCGCAAGCAATGAATTCCCTCCGCAAGACAATTTTTGCCCTAACGAATGTCCCATCCATCTGAAATAAGAAGCATTAAAAATCTTTCCTGTTTCAGCTGAAGAACAATGTTTGGCTTAAAATACATAGGAATAAAGGTGCTTCGATGTCTCACGAAGATGGAGAGGGACTTCTATGCTTTGTCATCACGCTCTGCCTTTTAAGATGTCCCAGGCCAACAAAATAATAACGAAACACCCTCAACTCTGCCAGCTCTTCCTTTCCAGAGCCTGGGAACCACTACTTTTAGCATCCCGGTCGGCCCTGGGTCGGGATGCTGGGTTTTGGGTACCACCGGCATCCCAACGCTCTCACACTGCCCTTCCCAGCACGGGAGGGCTTTCCTCCCCGGAGGCTTTCCCAGCTTTCCTCTCCTCCTCCCCACCTCATCTTATCTCCTAAACGAAGAATGTCAGGTAGCATTAGCTCAGCCTTCCCCTGATCCCTGCCCAGGGAGCATCCCTGGCAAAAAAAAAATCGCTCATGTCAGCAGAAGTGTCTGGAGTGATAAAAGCCGTTCAGTGGCGACGGTGGCTCCATATGACCAGCCACTGGACGCTCCCAAACTTCTTAGGATCTTGAATATATCGGCAGATTTTCTGCTCCACCTGCCAGCCTGGCTGAGGATGAATAAATTCCTCATGCTAGCTGGAGTCTCTTGCTTCTCCTGCTTTAACCCTCATGGAGATTTATGGCCCTTCAGTGGCTTTCAGCTGTCTGGGGAGATGACAAAGTCCAACCCTTCCTTGCTCCACAGCAAGGTGCACGGTGGCTGCTTGCCTCAGTTTCCCCATCTGTAAAAAAAAAAGAAAGGGTGATAATTCTTAGCAGTTTGGGATCTATTTATCTATTCCCCACATCCTTGGTGCTGGCATGACCTGCCCGACCACAAAAAAAAAGCAGGAGGGCTCTGCGAGATGCTGCCCAGCATCACGTAGGATGGGGTACCCAAGTGAGGACAAGCCAGGGGGTTGGGACATGGGGAGCACGTGGAGCTCCTCTCCGAGATGAACATCTCCCCCTCTGAAGCAACAGTCACAGTTCAGTGCATCATCACGCTCCGTTTCAGGAGCAATATTCCTCCTCATGCTTTTTTATTTTGTCATGAACTGGTTCGGTGCTAGGGACGATCAGACCGTCCGGCTCTTTGCAATGCGAAGGAGGAGGGCTTCTCCCTTTTTCTCCCCCCTTTTTTTTCCCTTTTTTTTCCTTTTTTTTTTTTCCTTTCCCCACTCCTGCCACTCACCGTCAGGATGTCGTTCCTGCTCCTGTTCTCCCGCAGGACCTGCTCCCGCACCACCAAGGCCACGAGCACCTGGGAATTTCGGCAGGGCTTCTGCATCAGGAAAACCTGGGGGAGCAGATGGGAGAGGGGCACAGAGGGAGTTAACATCAGGGGAAGCCTGCAGGCAAAATCTCCAAACCCGGATAACCAGACACTCAAATATGACGAGCTAAACTCCCTGATAAGCTACAGAATAAATAAAGCAGCAACCCAAATTCCTTGATGTTCCTTCTCAGAAGACCCCAAATCCATCCCCTGAGTTTCGGGTGAGGGTCTTACAGACCTGGGACAGACCGCAACGGTCGGAGGGACAGACACAGCCCATGCACACGGGTAGGTTTGGGGGTTCCACATTTTGGTTTTGATGTTTTCCTTCAAAAAAAAGCAATTTACAGTTCAGGGGCCTCCTGAGCCACGGATGCCTCTGAAGAGGTGATATCACATCAGCCGGAGGATAATGAGAACAAACGCTTGCCGCACAGGCGAGATGGGCGAGCGTGGAGAAAGAGTCTGTGCAAATATTAATTGAGATAATCAAAGCTACCGGGGGAGCGGGGCTGAGGGATGAGCTGCAAGAGAGACACCTCTCTCCTTCCCATGAACCAGGAGTTGTGGATGGATGGGGCTGGCTGGAGGGATGCAGGACACTCGGGGTGCCTGGGCAGACGGATGCGGGACGCTCGGGGTGCCTGGGCAGATGGATGCAGGACGCTCGGGGTGCCTGGGCAGATGGATGCGGGACACTCGGGGTGCCTGGGCAGACGGATGCAGGACGCTCGGGGTGCCTGGGCAGATGGATGCGGGACGCTCGGGGTGCCTGGGCAGACGGATGGAGGACGCTCGGGGTGCCTGGGCAGATGGATGCAGGACGCTCGGGGTGCCTGGGCAGACGGATGCGGGACGCTCGGGGTGCCTGGGCAGATGGATGCAGGACGCTCGGGGTGCCTGGGGAGACGTATGCCGGACACGAGTAGTGGGTGATGGATGGGGCTGGCTGGAGGGATGCAGGACGCTCGGGGTGCCTGGGCAGATGGATGGAGGACGCTCGGGGTGCCTGGGCAGACGGATGCGGGACGCTCGGGGTGCCTGGGCAGATCCAGGACAGGTAGGGGCGACCAAGAATGGGATCTTTACACACACTCACCTCCCACAGCCTCCAGACATCGTTGAAGGACTTGAACACTCCCTGGAAAGTGAAGCAAAAGCAGGGGACCAGTGAGTGAATAACTTGCAGGCCTTTTCCTTCTGAAAGATGAGAAAAGCAAGCCCCGAGGCAGAGATGATTTTAAGGGCAAACAGGAGCAGTTGTGAGTCATTGGGATGGGAGGTAAAAGCCAACCTGGCCAGAGAAAATCAGGCTGTTAAACCTGGAGGAGAGGGAACATTTTCCACCCAAGCAGCATCAGCAGGACATGAGAAGGGCTGGCCCATGGAAGGACAGCTCGGGAGAGCTCAACAGCTGCAGCTTCAGCTCCTTCTTCATGCAACTCACAGATTAAAAGAGATAAATTCAGAAGAGCAAGTGCAAAGGGCTAAGATCTTCCAGAGTCTCACCACGGAGCCATCTCAGGAGAGCCAAGATGCATAACCTCTGCTCCGTGGCCCTGACCCATCTCCTCAGCATATTTAGCAGGTTTAGGTGATGCCAATCACTGTCCAAATATTTACTCTCCTTTGCTGGCATCCTCTCTACATGATGCTGCTGGATCTATGGGGGTGTTTTCTGCTGGATCTGTGGAGGTGCTGAGGAGGCTTGGGACTCACCCAGGTGTTTTGCAAAGGTGGGATCCATAAATGCAGCCGAGGTCTTCAGCATGATGAAGCTCTTCTGCACGCCTATGTTCATCACACAGCTGTGCTCCTGGGGGACACGGAAAGCAGGAACCCAGGGCAGGGAAAACTCCCGTGGCCCAGCTTGTCCATAGCCACAAAGCCCAAAGCCCTGATAATAGAGGATTTGACCCCTTTACTACAATTCCGTCCCCTTCAGGGATCAACACTGCCTGGGCAAGTTGGATGAGGGCCACCCCAATGGCCAGTGCTCATGGAGAGGTGGCCGGGAGGAGGGACCGTGCCTGGTGGGGGGCAGAGGAGAGCTGAAGGCTGTAGGTGGCTTTTTCCCCCGGGGTGGGAGGACATCAGGCCAGGAGCAATTATGGACTTTCACCACCTGGACTGTTTGATCCAAGGAAGAAGCACCCAGAAACTCATGGTTTTCTGGAGGAAGACAATAGATCTCATGTTCCCTCTCGACCAGGAGGTGGAAGAGCAGGAGCATCTCACAAAAGCCTTGTTGGTACTCTGCCAAGAAAGAGGTCATCCAGACATGCTCATTATACTGGAGGGCAGAGATGAGATCAGCACTGCCAGATGCCAGTGGGAAAGGTCCTCCCTGGAAAAGCCCCTCAGGGCCACGTGGGACCTGCTGCCCCCCTGCCCGCTCGCCAGCCTCTGCGTTGCACACGTAGTTCAGCAGAAGGATCTTCTCCAGCTGCTTCTTGTCCACCATGCTTCGGTCCTCATCTCATGTGCAGCCTCTGCAGGTCCAAGCCTGGAGGGAGAGACATCCACCCACGTTGGACATTTGGAGCAGGATGTTCATGCCAGGCTGCTTCACACCATCTCATCCTGCGCACATAAATGCCTTTGGGAAAAAACTTTACGGGCAAAACAAGCTTGAGACAGGGCAAAGCTGATTTCATTACCTGGAGGACTCAAGAGGGTTCCAAGAGAGCTCTCCTACCCTGATTTTGACCACAGATTTCCTCCTGGTCCAAGAGTCCCACCGTCCCTGCTGCCCCAAGTTTTGCCTGAACGCTTGCCTACATCTACAAGAAGTTTTAGCTCTGAGCAATGCGTGTAACCCCCACCAGCTCTCTAAGCAGTTCACTTCATGCAGAAAGTTGGAGAGTGATTTCTTCTTCACTCAGTCATGGAAAAAAAAGGGAGCAAGGAGATGTATCTGGCTGAAGGCGTGACATTTTTCTAAGGTCTTCTCCAGCTGGATGCAGCATCTTTCATTTCTAAAGCAATGGCTTTCTCACAGCAAGGCACTTGGAAAAGACCCCCAAACCTTACCTTCTTGCTTCAGCTGGGTTGATTTATGCAGGTTACATTGATTTGTAACATAAATTTTGCAAGATCATTTAATATTCCTTTTGTTGTACAACTTGGAGAAGCCTAAACGGGAATCTGAATATAATAACACTCTTCACTGAAGTAAGCTCCTTTCATCCACAAAAAAAATGGGCCCGGAGGTTGTCTCCCGGCTCCCAGCTTTTCTCTAATGATATCTCTATCTCCTTTCTATATATAATTCCCTCTCTCCGGGTCACTCGACCCATCCCTGCAAAGCCGATGGCTCCGGGCGATGCTGTAGCAGGTGCCAGATCTAGCAGTCAAACGCTGCAGCTCGCGGTGAGAAAAGAGGTAGAAAAATGCCATAAATTGGAGCGCCTGTGGGGATTTTAAGGTGTTCAGAAACACAATGACATGTGCTGGGGCTGGGCCAGCCAGGGGGTAGCACAGGTGGCTGCTGGTGGGTTGCCATCCCCCACCCTGCCACCACCATGGGGCAAAGACACCCATCGTGGTATCTCAACTGGGTAAAAATCCAGTATTGATAGCCCCGGTCCTGCTGCAGCTGATGGAGAGGAGGGAGGATTTCATTGCAGTCTTTCTTCCCAATCCCAGCACACAATTTCAAAGGCAGCTTAAGGTGATGCAGGACCTTCGTATGGTCTTCGGTGGCGTTGACCCCATCCCTCCTGCAAGGACTTGTTGCCAGCTGGATTAGGGAGCTGATCAGGCTTGCGGCTGGCTCCGTGCACGTCTACGGGGTTAGTTATCCTGCAGATGGTTGTAGACTGAAACTCAAGTCACTGTAACCCCGCCGGGGACCCTACGCTCCCCTCCCTGCTGCCATCGGCACTTACCGATGAAGCTGCAGACGTAGGAGAAACCCCTGTGCTGGGTCACCAGCAACAGCTGGATCTTGTCGTACATCTTGCACAGCCCTTCCTAATTCTGCCTGCGAGGAGGCTGAAAAACTACCCCAGGGTGTGGACCAAAATGGGATTTCTTATTGATTTCTTCCCGGTTTCAGACCCAGAGGGGTGTGCAGGATGGGGGAATGGGCTGGCAGACAGACATATCTCCAAGTGCTGTCGACAACGAGCGTCTCATCTTGGGAACCGCCCTGGAAGATATTTCCACACCTCTGGCTGTGCGGTGGATACCAGGCCCTGGGGATGACAACGCAGCACCTCGGGCACTCCATCCGTGTCCCCAGGGGTGGCTTTGGGGCCATCATCTGCTCTCGTGGCCTGACAGACCCTCCTGAAGGTGGCAATGTCCCAAACCGTGCCACTTGGAGAAGCAGTTTCAGGGTTTCCTGCTAAAGCAGCCCTAGTTTACAAGTTCTTTTAAACCCAAACAGCTCAGTAGAAGAGTTTTCAGCCCAGATTTGCCCATTCCCAGATGCGCTGGGGCTCCCCGGTGTCAGGAGAAGGAAGGGGGCTCCCGGGAAGCTGCAGGGGCACGGACGGCGGCTGCACCCCCTCGCACAGGGGGGATGCTTGGCACTTTGCAAGATCAACCCCATGTCGTGGCCCCTTTTGGACAACACAACTCCGTTTCCAAAGAGGCAGGAGCATCCTTTCCTCCACCTCCCCATCCCCTGGGTCCCGGAGCTGTAGTTCTCTACACCAGCTGGACAGGGTCTAAGAAGTCACCCTGTCAAAAAGCACCGTCCACAGCCCCCATGCCACCAGCAAGCCAGCCCTGACCGCCCCAGATGCTTTCCAGACACTGCCTTTAAGCCCAGACAGGAAAATTTCTCACTACCAGCCCAACAAGGGGGAAGCAGACTGTTTTCACAGCTCTCTGCAAGTGTGACAAGGTGTCTGGGTTTGTCTCGGAGCTCTCCCAGCTGCTTTCAGGGGAATGAAAAGCTGTTTTTAGAGGCTTGAAAAAACGGAGGGGATTAAAAAAAAAAAAAAAAAGAGAAAAAAAAGAAGGTGTTTCACTGTAAGAATCAATTCTCCCTCACTGGGCAAAGCTGACTAATGTGTAAACTGCGAGAAAAGAATAAAAAGAAGCCAGCGAGCGAGAAATGTCACATGAGGATAAGCACAGAGCATTGCTAGGCAAAGGGATGCTGGTTCCTCAAGGACTTATCTATTCTCCTAGAAAAACGGGGAGGAAAAAGAAAACTTTCTGGGGGTGGTTTCCCCTTCAGATGCCACCCAGGTGAGGTTGGGGACCCCTGGAGCCACCCTCTCTGCCGCTGAGCCTGCTCAAGAAGATGGGCATCTTCTTGGCTCTCTACAAGCAAGAGGAGAGTGGGGCCAGCCAGGCAAGGGTAGCAAAAGCTCCCCTGGGTTAACACCACCCTAGAGCCCATAAACCACATCAGCAACCTGCTTGGCTCCTGTTGACCGCGTACCCCGACTTCCTCGGTGGGAAAACACAGCCCCGTGCCTACATCGCTCCATTTAATTCCAGTCCAAGCCCACTTTTAGCGGAGATTAAAAGGCAAGAACAGCGTGGGTTAGCATTGCTAATTAGAAACGACCAGAGCAGAGGAATTAAGGGGATGAAAACCTGGAGAAGAAATGGTATTGGAATCTGAAATTTCTGCATCCAGCAGAAGAAACACGTAATACCGTGACTCCTGGGGTCCAAAGGCAGGTCCTGGAGGTAGGGCTGTGCAGGCAGCGGGGCGCAGGAACACCACCGATGCTGCTGCCCGGCTCTTTGAAGAGAGGGGTAGCAGGGAAATTCATTTTGTTTTTTAAACCCAGCAGCAAACCGAAGGGAAACGAGAGTGAATTTGTACTTCTTGTGCTTCTGCTCCCTCCTTACAAAAGGGTGGGCTTCAGCAGAAGTTTGGCCATCCTGGGAGCAAACAGACTGTGTCCCCATCGCTGGCACCCGCGTGGCAGTTTTGCCACCTTGGGGCTGTGGGACTGGAGAAACATGGTGCAGAAAACCCAGGCTGGTTCTGGGTGAGCCAGGTCAATCATAGAATTGTTTATGTTGGAAAAGATCTTTAACATCATCAAGTCTAACTGTTAACCCAGCACTGCCAAGTCCACCACTAAAACTTGTCCCGAAGTGCCTCATCTACACGTCTTTTAAATACCTCCAGGGATGGTGACTCAACCGCTTCCCTGGGCAGCCTGTTCCAAGGCTTGACAACCCTTTCAATGAAGAAATTTTTCCTAATATCCAATCTAAACCTCCCCTGGTGCAACTTGAGACCATTTCCTCTCATCCTACCGCTGGTTACTTGGCAGAAGAGACCAACCCCCACCTCACAACAACCTCCTTTCAGGTAGTTGTAGAGCGCGATGAGGTCTCCCCTTCGCCTCCTCTTCTCCAGGCTAAACAGCCCCAGTTCCCTCAGTTTGCTTCCCTCCTCCTGCTGGCCACACTAGTTCTGATAGAGGCCAGGATGCCGTTGGCCTTCTTGGCCACCTGGGCACACTGCCGGCTCATGTTCAGCCGGCTGTCAACCAGCACCCCCAGGTCCTTTTCCTCTGGGCAGCTTTCCAGCCACTCTTCCCCAAGCCTGTAGCGCTGCATGGGGTTGTTGTGGCCGAAGTGCAGGTCAAGGTGTATTCCCAAACCAGGAAACCAAAACTGGAACATGCCCAAGGTCCTGAGCGATGCCAGCTGGGCCAGTGCTTATCAAGGCACAAGTCAGAGATGC
Organism: Fulmarus glacialis; assembly: GCF_000690835.1. NCBI lineage: Eukaryota > Metazoa > Chordata > Aves > Procellariiformes > Procellariidae > Fulmarus > Fulmarus glacialis. The sequence continues at coordinate 5,897 of NW_009222754.1, read as the reverse complement.
CTGACCTTTCAGATCCTGTTTCCAAAACCCCTTTATGGCTTGTTTCAATCACCCTGTGTACATATAGTTGGGTTTTCATCTCCCAAAGAAATCCCCGGGGCTGGAAATCGCATCTGGTGGGGTGTTATGAAGAGGTATGGTGTAGGCTTGCCCAGTATTTACTCCTCTCCAAGTGGAGTAAAAGACAGGGATCAGGAGGTCTGCCCAGACCTGGGGAGTCCCATGTACCAGCAGGGAGAAGAGGAAGGGTCTGAGCTGAGAGATGTCGGTTTGGGAGGAAGCACTTGCCATCTCCCAGCCCTGCAGAGATGCTCATGCATCACCCACTTAAAAGAGGAGAAGACGGGAGGGGCTCACGTGCCTGCGGGGCAAAGATGTGCTGATGGACGCTGTGAGGTCACAGGGACAGGAGTTCACTGAGATATGAGGTCACGTGGCATTCTCAGCCAGCATCTCCTCTCCAACCCAAATCGGAGCCCCCCAGAAAGGAGCTAAAGGTGCCCGAGTCGTTTAGCATCTCTTGGGTTTGCTGATGACCCATTTACAATGGCTTTGGTAGATCTCAGTCTACATCCCATGTATAATGTGATTACAAGGCTGTGTAATTGCTGCATAATTGTCCTTCTTCCTGAGGCTGGTGCACCCTGGGGTTCCAGCCTCTCAATCTTAATTAAAAAGAATAAATCTTAATCAATCTCAATCATAATTTCAGAGCTGGGGGTGGGGGGGGGCAGGGGGAGGGTCCCTCAGCACACAAC
>NW_009222754.1:0-5098 GCF_000690835.1 Fulmarus glacialis | reverse complement strand
TAGCCTGACGAAGGGTCTCAGAGGTGCCATGCCCCATCCTTAGGGGTCTAATTGAGGACTCTTTTAAACAGTACTTTAACTCCTCAGCGGCTGATCGTTTGGCAGAGCAAAGCCTCAGGAAGATCCACCTGCCAGCTACAGAGCATTTCCAAGCAGCCAGGCGTCCTCTTCCCTGCATTTTACAGAAAAGGAAAACAGGGCACTGGCAGAGCTGCTTGCCATCCTCCAACTCCTGGGAGGCAGGAGCAGATCAACCTTTTCTTGTCCTTGAATCAAAGGGAGTGACGCCACATCTCATTTTTCTCAGCAAAAGCTTGCATCAGGAGTTTGAGACCCCCAATTCTCCTTTCGCCCACCCGCTCACAGTCCTTTTGGTTGCAGAAATGCACTGACCCATGGAGCCAGGGCAGTGAGATGCAAACCAGCTCCTGCCTGGAAAGCAAGAGGCCATATTAGTGATGGAGCAGAGCTAATAAAGCTTTGCTAGGATCCAGCCACCAAGCTGCTGGGACCCAGGGAACCTGAGGATGAGGAGAAAGGGCTTTCCAAGAGAAGGGTTTTCCAAGGCAGGGATCTGGAAAGGACTGCTGAAGGGGAAGCTAGGAGTGAAGGCAGGACTTAAGGACACTGTGAAGGAGAGGAAGCCACCCCAAGTGAACATGAGCTGCCCCATGCGGAGAGCCTGCTCCTGGAAATAAAGTCTGTGCCTTGGCCCCATACCTGCTGAAGTGATGGGTCAGACATCCAGATGATGGCTGGGGTGGTCAAGTGAAAAAACAGGGAGAAAACAAGCAGGAACTAGGGTAAGTGGGACAAAAAAAGAGAAGAAGAACAACCAAAAAGGCAGATAGATGTAGCTAGGAAGAGTGTGTCTCACTGCCCTAGTGCAGAGCCCAGGTACATGGTCGGAGCCTGCAAAGCCTGGCTGGTTCAGCTGCAGGCAACTGTAAATCAATCAGTCAGCCCTCGTTATTGCAGACGAACCACCGGTCATCTGAGATACACAGCTTCTAACACCCAGGATGGCATGAGAGAGATGCTCAGGTAAGTAACACTCAAGGGAAGGTTTGTCCCCATCTCCCTCCTGCATCCTCCCATCTAGGACCGGGAGAATTGCCCCACTAGCCCTGATACTTTTAGGGAAAAGCCACCCAGAGAGCAGGGTTTCCACCTGGAGAGCTGAAATGGTGTTAGATGATGCAGCACATGAAAGAGGAGAGGTCTGGATACAAAGAAATGCTCTTTCAGAGCTGTCTTGTTGAGGAGTAATTGGGCCAGATCTGATCTCCTGTATAAATTACTTTGTCTTCACTTTTGTCTGAGACTGGCAAAATCTGCCCCACTCAGTGTCCAGGGAAACCTAAGCAAGTTGCAAAAGGGCTAAGAAAAAGTGAAATAAGGAGGAAAGGAGAAAAAAGTGATCCCAAGAAGCTTTGGAAAGAGCTGATGGAGAACTCACCTAATTACATCTTCAGAAACCTCACCACTTCCAAATGAATTTTTAATGGAAAAAAAAAAATGCTCTTTTCCGGTTATTTAACATAGAAAGGAAAAGCTCTGGAGATTGCCACACCATCCCCCAATATCTGCTGCATCTCAAGACTACATGGAGAGGTGAACTAGAACCTTTTCTAGAGAGGTCCTGACCTTGGGAGGCGGGACCAGAAATGAATTCAGTCTCACACAGGCTGAGAAAATGCTCTTTAAAGTGGAGGCAGGAAGATGGGAACTCATAGGGCTCAAGCGGTGATGACAGCCCTGGGAGGAGACTTGCTACGGAGGCCCCAGTTGGAGGCTGAGGTAGATTTCTGTTTAACACAAGGCTGCACCTCAATTCCCCAGGGTTCTGAAAGCAATGAGAAAGCCTCGCCTAGCTTCCCACAGGACTGTGGGAAGGCAGATATTGCCACAAACTGAGAGCAGCCAATACCCCCAAACACCACCTCCACCATCCAGGAGAACCCCCAGGATGGACTTCCCCTCCGCACCCATGTCATCTCCTGGCACGGCATGGAGATGGGCATTTAGCACCATGGTACATGAATTCTACCTAGCCACAACATGCCCTGTAACCTCCCTCTCTGAACCGTTCCTTTACCCAGAGGACAACAGTTGGGGTCTCAGCATTGCAATTCAGCTCCTTTCCAAGCCCTCTGAGCAAGGTCTGCCTGGAGCCAGAGGAGGAGGTAATGGCTCATGAGCCATATGCCATGAAAAACTTCACTCAACCCTGGAGATAAAGCAAAAACTGAGTGTAGATAAAGGGACCAAACCCCACGGTGATTTGTTCAAAAAGATGGAGAGAAATTCTGAAAACTCCAACTTCAAGATGAGAGGGAATCGATCCACACCATTTCAAAACAGTCGGACCCACCACCACTGGGTCCTGCCTGGGGTGCTGCACCTCTGTGCTAACGCAACGGAGCTGAATGATGGGTAGTGCAAACAAGTCCTGTCTTTGTTTTAAAACTCCTTTCACCTGATGTCTTCTGGTTCTTGCCTTGTGACGAAGAGTAATTGTTCCCTGCTCGCCCTTCCCCGCCGCTCAGGTTTTTATAGACCTCTGTCACCGACCCCATCCGTCATCTCTTCCCTATGCTGATGAGAGTGGGTTATTTAAGCTTTCCTTGTACACAAGCCGTTCCACCCCTCTGATCTCCCTTGACATCCCTCTAAATTGTCGCCCAGGGAGCTCCGATTCTCGGCACAGCAGCTAAGAGCCACGAGACACACGTGAGAAAGGTGCAGGTACCGTGCTACAGCTGGCTGAAACCTCTAAAAGTGAAAATGTGATTATTTCCACCTTTAACCATCTTGCACCTAACCAAGGCTGTTTTCAGGCAGCATTCAGACCCATGATCTGGAAGCCTGATGTCCTAAAATTGTGTGTCTGCAATCACTGGGCAACTCTTGACTACTCTGCCTGGTGAGTTCAGCTCAACTGTTGCGCTCTTCTGTCTTCTGATTCCCAGACACCATGAAATATTCAGGGAAAAAAACCATGAATAAGAATTTGTAAGGGATTTCCAAGGAGCTCTTGTCTCCTGCTTGAGTGGGTCAAAGTTGGACCCACAGAAATAAGCAGAGAAAGAAGGCGAGTTCTTCTTTGACAGAGCTAAGATCTTGCTTAAAAGAAACTGAAGGCAGGGATACCTGGTGAGGCGGGAGAGGGTGTTGGGATAGAGGAGCCCCTTTGGGCAGCAAACCCACCATCATCCAAATAGCTGTTTAGCTTCTCTGACAGCATCTTCCAGCAACCCATTCATCTTTTATGGATGGAGGGCTGCAAACTCTCCCTCCCTGTCCCCAGTTTTGTTCTTAAAAACTGTTCCATCAAAGAGATCTATGAAAGGCTCAGTTCCCAGCTGACAAGCTATCTATTTAAAGTTTATATGCCCGGGAACATTCACAAAGACTTATTAATGGGAAACTGCTGAAGGGAGCAAGCCCATATGCAGCCGCTACACAAACACGTCTCCATTATCATTTAATGCTCCCCAGCTTGGTGAAACAGCACGTTCTCGCTCCTCATCCCATTCTCTCCCTGCTTCAGTGCTCGGGACTCACTTATTCCCCACCAGCAGGAGCAGGTAGGTCCGAGGATCTGGACAAGACGGCATATGGAGGTCCACCTCACCAAGAGGGTGAAGCTGGATGCACAACCTGTCCCAGTGCTCCGGGCCTCCGGTTGCAATGACAAGAAGGAGCATCATCTAGGAGATGCCTGCGGTGGATGGCTCTTGTTGAGGAGCTGCATCTCCAGCACGGACCACGGTGCTTCAGTCTGCACAGAAGGAGAGCGGCTCCCACCGCAATGAGCTGGTCAGGGGAACGGCAGAGTCAAATCTCTTGGGGATCAAAGGAGGAGGCAAGTTTAAGACGGAGCAAGGTGAAACCATCTCCAACGCATGCTGACAACTTGGAGTATTTTAACCCTCTCTGCAAAGATCCCAGAAGACAAAGAGGGAGCCACATATGGATGCTCTGGGTGGAAGAAGAGGGGTTGGGATAAAAAGGGCTGGGGGCAGGTAGAGCCCGAGGCTCCCCCCTGCCCCAGGAGGCTGCTGCAGGGCATCCTGCACCCGAGGTCAAGGCCCTCGGGGAAAGCCCGGGCACGTTGCTGCCATTGCATGGCAGGAAGAAGAATAACTGGTGGCCCGTGCCTCCTCTCAGGGCTGCCTGCCGAGCTAGTCACGAGGAAACACCCTCACCCTGGCAGCTCCACAAACCTACAGAGGGTCCTTCCACCCTTCCCGAGCACTTGCTGCCTGGCAAAAACCGCTGTCTCCAACACTGGCTTCGTTCAAGCTGGGAAAATAAAGAAATTAAATAAAAGCGTCCTTTCCAACCCGTATCAGCTAAGAAACGTAAGCGATTGCATTCACGTACGTGTGCCCTGGGTGATGTTTTACTCTCGGAAGCAGAGCGTGACCTTGGATCCTTGAAATCAAAGGTTTATCAGCGAACGCCCACAAAGCTCATCAAACCAGGCGAGGAGCGGAGCCAAGATGAATGGACAATAAGGGCATCGCTCTTTCCTCTTCCTAACGCACGTGTAAATAAATGCAGCGTTTCCAGCCAGGCGATGACATATCGAATGTGGCCGATCCAAGGTAATTGCTTGTGCTTTTTCTGGCTTAAGATTTCCAACCTTGGGGTTTTCCATGTGGAAGAAAAGCCCTGTTCTTCTGATAAATACCTCTGGCCGTGCAGCTCGTGTTTAATTTGACAAGAGGACAAACCAATAAAAGCCTTGAAACGAGAGACTGAAAAAAGGGATATTAAGCATTAGAATACTTTCTTGGGATGAGGAATGGAAAAACCTGGGACTGTGAAGCCTGAATGGCTGAGACTGATGGAGACAAGCAAAGCAACGCATGCTGGAGAGGGTCAGCAGGGAGCTGCCAGTCCCTCCATCCCTGATGAGGAATGGAAAAACCTGGGACTGTGAAGCCTGAATGGCTGAGACTGATGGAGACAAGCAAAGCAACGCATGCTGGAGAGGGTCAGCAGGGGGCTGCCAGTCCCTCCATCCCTGACCACAACCCAGGGCTCAGTTTTGGGGCTGATCCTCTTCAACATCTTTATCAACGATCTG
>NW_009222753.1:0-50276 GCF_000690835.1 Fulmarus glacialis | reverse complement strand
GGCCTGTGCCGCCGTCCCCCCTCCGCGGGGGGAACGAGGCGTTTAGCAAAGTCCGTTATGTAATTACGGCTTTTTTCCCCCCTTCTTCTTGTTGCTGTTACTAAACCCGGCTCAGGATGCCAACGGGGAAGTGTTACACCATGCTTGCTTCTAAAGGAGGGTGATGGTTTTATTTGATCTCGGAGAAAATGTATGGAGTAATTAATATTTAACAGGGAGCACTTCGGTTTCACAGAGGATTGAGTTTGGATAATCCCGTTTCATTCATGTTGTCTTCTACACCTGTCAGAGAAACGTAAATGCGCTGTTAAAGACAGGAAGCAAAAAGAGGAAAAATAGTAACAGAAGCAAAAATATAGTGGACAGCATATGAAGTTAGTTATTAAAAAAAAAAGTAGTTGTTTAACCAAATAAAAGGTAGGTGTTCTTGTAGGCATGGTGTATGCTCAGCCGGTTGTGTTGGATTGTATTTCAATGTTAATACACCTTTAAAAAGGCAACACTAATTTGCACTGGTATGTGGGTCCAGCACATACACTTAAGGTATTTCCCCTCACTTAAAAGATGTTGTGAGTTTGATCAGTGTTCACTGACCCAAAGGATCCAAAAGGCTCCAAAAGTCCAAAGGATATATATTTAAAGATAAATTTACTGCCGATAGTAATGATTACAGGAAGATTAGGAATTTTTAACAGCAATAACACAGTTGCTTGTTGTCTTCTGTATAGCTTACTTGTCTGTCTGATATTGTGTATTTAGCTATTAAACTTAGATAGCATAAATTAATGAAAACATATGGGAGCAAAATATGCTGTTTATCAGAGAGGTGATCAGGTAGTTTCAAAATAAAGAGTACAGTAGTGTGCCGTTACATATATATCCTCCTGAATTAAAGTTTTCTTTTTTTTCTTCACCAGAGCTGTATATGTTAAATATACTTGTTTAATTCAAGGCTCATTCTAGTCTATTTCTTGTGGGATTAACACTTACAAGCATATCAATGTAATCTGTTTGTGTTAGACTTTGCGATATTGTCCTTCCTATAAAGGTGGTGCTCCTCAGTGCAGCCCTGGCTAGTGATGTTGCCACCTGGAAATACAAAAAGAACTGCATGAATAATTGATGAAACAGTATAATAAATAAAGGCAATCCTGTACCAAGAAACAGTAGTAAGTAGCCTCCATGCAATTTTTTTGTTGTAATTTTCACTCCGGTCTCATACCGTCCAGTGACTCAAGTTTTCACCCAAATTGTAATAGACAGGTGCAATACCCTCAGCCTGGCATTGCCGTTTTAAGAAGATAGAGCTCAAGGCTCTTTAACATGAGATAGTTTATTCAGCCCTTAATCTCTGTAACCAAACTTGATTTTTACAGCCTCCACTGTATTATCTCTCAGGATTTAAGAAGGCTATTTTTGTCAGGGGCACATAATTAATACTTGTTCTCCTCTGATGCCAAATTTTGCACTCGTGCACAAAGCTCATCCAAAGAAACCTGAAAAGGGGATCTCCATGGTAACGAGAGAGAGAGGATTTTCTCCCTCACCATAGGTCAAGACTAGATGCCTACCCATTCCTTAACTTGTAGCAGCGTTTATGGGCACCTTCCTCTTTGTGGTTATTTTGTCCTCTGGGGTGTGCTTTTACTGTTGTTTCATGCTTCCAGAGAGCTGCTCCTGAGAACGACGCTACACTGCATGAGCACAGTCTCTGTGTCTCTCCCCACTCTCATCCTCCCTTCCGCTTGCATCGTATTTCAGCATTTCTATACCTATATGATTTGACTATGGGATTTCAGGAAATAACTTGTTTTCTCCATCAGGTTTTTGATTTGAAGATCTGTCTTGGCTCTAACTGTGTTTAAGACCTGACAGAACCTTACTGCTGAGTCCATTTCAGATGAAAGGGTGGTCATGTCCTTTCTCTCTTTCTCTTTTATTTCTCTGTACTCTTTCTGGAGGTTCCCCATGATGTCCCAGAGGTTTTGTAGCAGTAAAAGCAGTCTACCTCTTCTTACCACGGAGCAGGGCTTAATTTTATTTTTTGAGTCAGTATGTGATATGTGATAGCAGGATTACTGTTTGGAGATGTTCACGATAAAAAGAGTTTCTTTTGCCCTGACTCTGTCATCACAGAGCAGTAATATGGAGCACTGCTTTCTGGGGTAATTGTTGGGTTTGGTTTTGTTTTTTTTTTTTTTTCCCCTTTCTACTTTGAAGGACTGTCTGCCTAGACTGTGTCTCTGTCCAATCTAAGATGAAGTGAACGCTTTTTATTCCCGATGATCCTGTAGTCAGCTATTTAAAACTTTCACTGAGGAATATAATGTATTTTCTAGTCCCCTGTTCCTTTCTTGTGTTCAGTTTTTGTAGCTAAGATCTCATGAGAGATTACCAAATGGCTTTTTAAATGGCTCCCTTAGGCTGCTGGTGCACCAGGTCTCTCTGGGCATATTTCCAGTTCTTTTGCCTATTCCTGTGACATAGCTTGGGATAATTTGAAAACATCTGCTAGAGCAACCATCTTAATATAAGACAGCAGTCATCATTTGTCACTGAGCAATATGTCATTTGTGACTCTGTAATTGGAAGACAGATGCTAATGCTGACTTTGGCCTTCTTAACTTGTCTTGTTGGCAGATTGTCTATAGAAACACTTTGCAGTGCTTTGAAATCACACACTGTATTTCTACCTTTCTGTATCTCTACGTTTCTGAAAGAATTGCCCGTGTCATTTGAAAATCTGCTCAAGAAACCATAATGATAGCAGCTAGTATATTCATAATCTGACTTGCCAAGTAAGCTTGACTTTATGCATATCTTCAGTGTCTTCTGCTAGATGAGAACCATTTTTGAATAGTTGCCTGTGAAGCTTTTCCTTTAACCTTTGTATATGAGAAACTTCGGATCTCTTTCCACATGGTGCCCTGTCCCTCTATCAGTAGCATTTCAATGAATGTCCCCATCCCAGTTGTTTCCCTCCCTTTGAAAATTTTACCATCACCTTTAACTAACTGAAGAGGTTCATCTTCTGATTTCTCATACTAAGGAAACCAGGGATTTGAGAAATGGACCTCTAACCATGTGAAGGAAATGTACACTTCTAGGTATCTAGATCCAGGTTTCGAACCTGTGGTTCAGATGACAAAAGTGTGTGGCATCAGCTCATAAGCAAAGATCTCAGTAGTTACGGATGATGTCTCATATCTAGAAGGTGCTTTTTTAAGCTTTGTGGGCTAATTTCGAATGTAGGTTGCCGTAGCTTGGGTTGACTTGCAACAGCTTACAGGTTTTAGCTTCTTAATAGCCTGATGTGCTGATGTGGTGCCTGTGCTGGACCCAGGCAAGGATTCCTTGAGTTATTCTTTCTTTTTGGGGAAAGGGAAGATAAGGGGATGAGGATCCCCAAAAATTTTTTCTAAGAATTGTGCTTGAAAGTCCATTTCATGTTCTGGGCATAAATCCTCACTGAAGGTAATTAAAGGGGCATGCTGATAGGACGGTAGCCGAGTTACTTTTTCAAATGAAAGGGAGCGGTTTTTTCAGCCAGCTTCCCGAGTGTGACTTCTGTTGCTAATTCTGTGCTAGTACACACTTTCTTCCCGTGTGTCTGTTTAGTTTTGCAGATGGAACAGGATTATATATCTGTCTGACTGGAGGTCAGTAACAGTAAGAGACAACGATTAACAGTCTCACTTACCTTCATCGTGGTAACTTCGGTTTCAGCGGTGTGCATCCAACATTGAAAGTCAACACCGAGAATTAGCGTCTCACTACTGTCCTGTGTTTTTCTTTTGACTTGTCATCAGAAAAAAAGAAAAAGGAAGAAAAAATTAAAGAGAAATGCAGATGAAATCCAGGTTTCTGGGTTTTGGTAGTTGTCTCAACAGTATCTATTCATGCGTAACTGGACAATGGGCAGTGTCCAGTTGCCTTTGTCCAGCAGAAGTATTGAGCGTCAGTGTGCTCCGTGGACCCGCGGTGTCTCACGGATATCCAAAGTACACAAGAATCTCCATCTTCTTTCCATCCTGCAGCTGAAAGAATTTCAGAGTCCTTGCAGTATACCATTCGCATAGGGTGAGCTTCATTTCGTGGATCGAAGGAGAATGCAGCTTCTGGTTTTGTGGTGCTGGAACTGCGTTGGTGCAAATGTTTCACAAGGATGTCGAAGGAGATTCCTTGTTCTCTTCAGTCTGTGTCTTCTGGCTGTCCATTCACCGGGCATAATGCTCGGGTGTGGTTTGGTCCTTTAAAGTTGTCAGCAGCTCTGCATCTGGTTTACCTCCATAGTGTTGTGGGGTTTTGTTTTTATTTTTTTGTGACTGTCTTTTAGAATGTCACTAAATTCCGTTATCAGATCCCATTTTGTAAGAACATATCACAGGAGATCATCCATCTAGCTGTTCCTTCTAGCAGATCTTTTCTTTGGAGAGAAGTGCTTACTGTCAAGTTTATATACAGTTTTGTGAATAGTATTGATGAATATCCAAATAAAGCTTTTTAGTGGCAAGGGGGTGGCAAAGTAGAATAAATAGTGGAAAAATCACCACAGCAAGGAATGGAAGCGATAGAATTAGGAGAATTTATTGTTATTTTGTACAAATGAAGTATTGCAAACATCGTCATGTCAAAACAATTTAGATTAAAAATGAATGTTGATTCTGTAATTCTGTTCATGGCAGAACTTTGCAACCATAAAATGTAATATTTGGGAGATTATTCAAATGATTTTCTGAGGAAAATCATCCCAAATACCTAGATGGTGTATGTCATTTAATAGCAACAGTGAAATAGTGCTAGCAATTACTAGGTTAGTGGTACTTTGAAAAGTATGGTATGTATATCACTGTATGAAGTGAAAAGCCGTAGAAGAAGAGATACAATGTCTGTTTGGGAAGCATTGTAACTTTTAGTGAAAAAGATGGATTTCTTAAAAAATGTAATATAGATAGCTATGTGATAAAGTAAATTTGAGAGGAATTATAAACTGAAGATGAAACCTTTTTCTTACATTTTTGGATCTCGCTCTTCCTTGGAAAAAGGGCCAATGCAGGATTATTTTTCTTAAAAAAAAAAAAAAACAAAAACCCCAAACAAACAAAAAAAACCAAACCAAAAACCTACATACTGATATTGCACTCAGGAGAGGCTACTGAATGGTGTTCAAACCAGCTGGCTGTCCTCTTATCTCAAGAAAAAATATTTATGTTTTTAATTCCTGAAATATTACAAACTTATTAATGTAAAAACTGTGGTTACCTCTTCCACTTTGTTTTGTTTTGGGTTGGTTTTTTTTTCATCAGTTCATAAAAACTACTTCAAAGCTGATACTCTTTGCAGAGCTGTTTCAATACCCATCTAATGTTGTTTACAGAATTGAAGTGGCATGGTAGTTGAAGAGCATTCATTTCACCTTGGGTAGGAGTGTGGGTTGATTATTGTATGTAAAAATTATAATTTTTCATTTTTTTCCAACCTGCAAATCTATGTGGTGTTTCTTACCATACTGTGATGGTGTGTGGTCTGACTTCCAGAGTACTTGTATGGTGTTTTACATCTCTATATATATGATATAAATTTACCCACTGGGAATCTTCATGCTGTATTTTGCAGAGAGAGTTGTATAGCAGAATTATATATGAACAAGGGTATTTATGCATGAAGAGGATCATTTGTTTGCTGTGTCATATGCTAATAATTTCTCAGTCAACAGTGTGAAGCCTGTGAGACCACTTGCACATCACAAATATTCTAATGAGCTCAATAAAAAGGACATTTACTATTCTATACATATGGTTAAGTTCTTGCATACTGTTTGTCTTCAAATAAAACGTATTTTCCGAAAAAAGGAGTATCTCTAGAAATCAGGACCAGGGCAGATACATAGAAAAAAAGGAATAATAATTTGCACATTTCTAAAACTAGATTTTAATTATTATCAGCGGTAGATTTAGACAAAAGATGAGGAAGTGCCATTCCCATTTTTACAAATTCATGTGAAAAAAGCCTTGCACAGTTAACAATGAGATCTTAAATACGGAAAGGGAAAAACTAAACGCGAGGAAGTTCTGCAGTGTTCAAGTACTTTGGTCATTTAAAGCAGATATCATGTAAGGTACTTCTAAAATCAGTGCAGTGTGCTGCAAAATAATTAATCTCTTAAGTTAAATTACCTTCCGGAGGATGTTTCTGACAGAATCAAGTCAAAATAGGAGAGTATACTGAAGTTCTTGACCTGATCCTTTGCTCTTTATGCTGACTGGCATTTTGAACATGAACTGCTGGAGCAGGTTGCCTGCCCTGTAAAAAGCCGTATGAGGTTTTTAATGTTGAGCACCAATTGGTCAGGGCCATATTAGAGGGTTTTTTCCTAAGAAGAAATGCTGAAATGCAGTAGCAACACTTTTGTGTGTTACACTTGTAGAATCCTTCTGAAGACAAAAATATTTGCTAAGAGATCACAGCATTTCTACAGGACCAAGGAGAAATGAATTATATCACGTTTCTTTATTCTAAATTTCTGGTACCTCCATGACAACACACGGCAGAGCATGGTGAGAGAAAGATGAAGGTTCATCTTGGTGCCCACTTCAGTTTCTTTTGCAACTAAAAGGAAAAATTTTACATAGAATGAGAAGAAAATTGGGGACTTCAGTTCTGTGTGTCCAGTGATCAATTTTCTAGCAGACTTTGCACATCTATAGAAACTCTAACTTGCTTTTTGCTGTTCAACTTATCTGTAGTTTGCTTCCTGAACTGCTCTAGGACCAAAACTTAGACCATTTTCCCAAGGACTTGCAGTCTCTCTAGGAACAGAGAATCTAATATGTAGGAAAGCCCAAAAATGTAAATCTGGTTTGTTAAAAGCTTCAATATTATTAATCTGTAACGGTGTCATGCTAAAGTTCATGTTTAATCCAGTACATAATTTAGAACAAATTCTACCAATATTCTGTGTGTGGCTCCCAGTGATCTCTGTGTGAGGTACGTCCTTGATGCAAGAAACAATGCTTGAACCTGAGGCTATTGCAGAAAAGCCCAGTATTTTATTTTATTTTATTGCAAATTAAGAGATACTGATTAATAAATTGGATGTGGATTTTTACTTGGTTCAACTGTGATTCTTCTTGGTTTGTTTTTATACAGAACTGGGATCATTAATTAATTGTTTGTGGTATAATTAATTAATTATTTGTTGAGTCTGCCAGATCTAGTTCTTTCCGGTTTCTTTTGCCCTACAAGGCCTTAGCATACAGAGTCCCTGCAGCTGATTTAGACATTGGTTTGAACAATTGCTGAACGAAGCCGTGTCCTGGTTTTGAGTGTTTGGGTTTGATTTGGTTTCGTTTGTTACTGCTTTGTATTAAAAAATGAACATAATGTTGACTCCAGTATTGCGTGTACATGAGAGCCTTGTGTTACTGTAGAATATAAATTATTTCAAATGTATCCTTTGATTTTTGCCTTAACATTTAGTCTAACCGTAAACTGCTGCTGTACTCATTTTTCCTTCCATATCCAGTTCATGGCAGCTACTGCCCATGTGAGCAATATGCTTGATAAACATGGAGTACCTCTTCAGGCTGACGTATGCTTTGAATTCACTTTCAAGTCAGGATTGATCTTTTGATGGGGATTTTTCTTCCTCAACCGCAGGGAGAATAAAAGTGAGAGAGTGAGTTCGCTTTAAACTCCCTTATTCTTGATGTTAATCTCTCCCTACTCCTTGGTGTTGTAGAGGAGGCTGAAGAGAGACTGCGATTAGCTGTTCAGGCACTTGGGACACTTTTAAGGCTTTTTCTTGTCTTTCTGGTGGAAGCAATGAGGACCTCGAGGAGGAACTGTGAATTCCTTTCTGGAAGGTTTTGAAGGCAGCGAGCGCACACCTCACTCGCACCTCGGGGCTGAAACTGCCACTTTAGTTATGGCCGTCAGGTGGCCTTGAGGACATGAATTGATAGACCTGCTAGCTCAAATAAGTAGCGGACCCCACAAACCCTAGGTCAGACCTGCGGCGCACACTCGCTTAGCTGCATGCCTGTGGTAGACCCGACTAGTCACAAGTCCACTTTTCAAGAATAATTCATTCAGTGCGTGTATTATTAGTCAGTTTTTCTGCATAGTCACCGTGGCTGTCCAGAATTTTTGGATACCAGCAGCACAGTTACGCTGCACTCATATTTTTTGTATAGTAAACGCCCCTTACTCAAGGTAAAGGAAATAGTATTTTTAAACAGTTTGGTCTAGGCAGATGTGTGCCCTCTACAGATTGTAAATGGCCACTGTGTTATTTAGTATACCATGATGTATGGCTGAATAAATAAATAAAAGATGACTATAATAGAGCTGTACCGTAAAATCTAATATGATGAAGCTTTTTCCACCGCTAGCAGAGCTCAGTAATTTATTACTACAATTTGGTATCATGGATATAATTAATTCTATTTTAGTGGATACAAACAAATTGCTTTACATTTGTGTAGTAAGTTATTACTCAAAGCTGAATGCATACTTTGTATGATACTGAGATACTTGAAATTTTACAAAATAAGATGTATATATATGTATTTGGCGGGGGGGAAGTAAATCTTTCAGCACATTTTAAACAATCATTAACCAATGTTTAGTTCAGCAATCAAGAGAACAGTTCTTGATCCAATTGAATTTCAATGACAAATCATCCTGGAGCCAAACTGAGCCCTCCCAACATTAGATACTGAAACTTGTGTGTAACCCAAATGCTCAGTCACTTTCCAGTTTCTTCACCTGTAATATGAATTTTTCTAAGGTAAGCTACCTGCTGTGTGTTTTGTGGAAGAAAAAATTAAGCCACAGTATTAGAAACAAAATGTTTAAATAAATTGATCAGTATGTGAGCTGCACATCTTATCTGTTTAACATAGATAAATAAAGCAAAAAAAATCATTTTGCTTCCCCCTTTGAATTTGCAGATTAGTCATGGATTGTTGCCCACAATTTTATGGAACCTAATAATGTAGTCCTTTCTTAATAGATTCCATTATTATCTTTACAATATACCAGCTAAAGTAAATAAATTAATTCAGTGGAGTCTCTCTAGAGCTAAGTTTGTGTATGTGCTGGAAAATTAAGTGTGGCAAATGTAGTATTAACGGTTATTTTGTTAAGCATTTTTTTAGAGTTTACGTGGAGAAGTAGGATTAATTTTGTTGTATTTATTGCTAGGTCAAACACTTTTTGAAAGTAGTATGAAATTAGTCATGTGTTATCTAATAACTGCTTTTAATTAACTCTGCTTGTGCCTAATAAATAAATGTGAAATTAAACCAAAGATATACTGAAGAAAATACTCTGTAAAAAAAATACTCAAAACCGTATATTTTATCAAAATAGACCAGTTCTTGTTCCCTTCTGTGCACCAACTGGATGGCATTAATAGGAAGCAGAAATGTATTTGCAGTAGAGTTTATCTCAGTAGATGCAAAATGCAGAAGACTGGGTTTATGAGTGGTGTGTTTATAGGGAGGTAAGTGGGATGAAAGCAGGATTTCAGGAATGGATTAGACTTAATGCTGGATTCAAATAGGTATAAATGTAAATACATAAAGCCAAATGAAAACCTGTTTTTGTTATGTAATTACCATTTTTCAGCTTCTAGTATTTAGAGATTTTTAAATTTTGCCTAACCCCGGACTTTTTTTTTTTTTTTTTTTTTTTGAGGAAGAAAGGGGTAAAATTTTATCATTTGGATAGTGGAATATACAACAACTGGAGGGGAAAAAAAACCCAAACAGAAAACCAAACCAACAAAAAACCTAAGGTCACCAGTTACAACAGTTTCCGTAGCCAGTTAAGGAGTGAATTTGAATTTTAGGACCTTAAGGGTTAGTGCATATGATGTTAAGCCTCAGAGCAGTCTGTGGGTAAAGCAAGAGCAGAATGTGTGGAAGAAATGTCTTATGCAATGTATATCACAACTGGCAAATCATTTGTGTAGTACTGCCCATAGTAATAAATGAGATGATGTGTTCATTGTCTCCTCCTCAGTGACTAATACAATATTGCCATCCCTGTTGTGCTAAAAACATGGTCACTATTTATTTGGTAGGATGTTGTTGTCAAGGTAATGCAAGGTTTAGCAAGAAGAAATGAGTTCATACAGAAACTATTGTTTTGAACAACAGAAAATCACATCAAACTGAAGTAGTACAGATAATTTCTGAGTTTTCTTTGCCAGCTTGGTTACAAGTGAACACATAGTTTGAATGAATTTTATAAAATAATGAAGATGTATAACCAAGGACAAAGATTAAACAATTTAAAGTTATGCTTCTAGAGTTTTAAATATTTAGGCTTTCATTTATGGTATCAGTTTCAAATGAATTTCTTGTTTCAGAGGTTATAAATAGAACTTTCCTTCACTTTTAGATCATGTCTGATAATATAAGTGAAAATAACACAGTAATTTGAAATGGTAACATAAAAAAATTACAGTGCTAAACAAATCGTAACACTCTTCATATTCTCTAAATAATTATCTGGTAGATGAAGTGAAGACATTAAAATATGCTCATAGTTCTAAATTATAATTAATTCTCCATTATATTTTGTCAACAGTCTGAATTTCAATTTATTTATATTAACTTTACCAAGTATCCCGCAAGGTCAAACGGTATTACAAGTTTTTTAATGGTAGGGTGGTATCTTTTGTGCCTGTCAGAGTTCAAGGAGCATCTGGATGATGCTCTTAGTCATACGATTTAGTTTTAGGTAGTCCTGCAAGGAGCAGGGAACTGGACTCGATGATTCTTATGGATCCCTTCCAACTTGAGATATTCTATGATTTTACATCGGGTAAAATCAGAACACCCTTTGAAATAAACAGCAGAAGTCATTGTGACTTAAGTGGGTCCAGATTTCAACATCTTCAGCAAGGTGTATAAAAAGAAGCATGTCCATAAGGCAGCATAGCCTGGTGGAGCCTCTAACGTGTACACATACAATTTTTACTGCTAAAATAAAAAGGTGGTTTAGCATAACTAGGATAATCCATAGGAGCCTGATCTGATATAGAAATCTGTGGCTCACAATGTAAATGTAATGTCTATCATTGCCTTAGCAGACATTGGTTGTGTCAATATGTAAGCACAAAGATTGCATCTCTTTTTTTTTCTTTTTTTTTAATGAGACCTGCTGGGTTATTGGCACTTCAAAATATTATCTCCTAAATGCTTTTCGTTTCCACGTGAATTGTTTGAAAGGCAGATGTTATACTGCTACCTGGTCTCCTTTGTATTTCGTTAATATTTGTGGGTTTCTTGATATTGTATGTGCCCAAAAATGACACTTTTGAAGGGACAAAAAAAGTTATACAAAAGTGTGTGCATTCCATGGATAACTGAAATCCCAGTTCAGGCTTGACTTTGTACATTACAGACAGATATTCCAGGTTTCTTTCAAAGAAAAACTTAATCCCTACTCAGTAAACCTGCACATAGCCTGTGTATTATTTTTGCCTCATGTTCGATATATGTTTAGTTCTTAACAGAGGTTGAAGTAGTGCACGAGATCATCTAAGCTGAGTTGAATTTTACCCACAGAGAGTGGAAACTGGCTGTTAAGCTAAATTCTGGAAGATTAAGACACTATTTCTCCCACTAAGGATTTATAGTCGTTAAGACTGTCAAATTCATTTGTGTGTCAATTACAGTTCCAGAGGTGAAAAGTCAGACTGCCTTTCAAAGCAAGTTTTTCTAATTAGAGTAATGAATGTTTGATTAATATTCCATTAGTAATATATGATAATTGTACGCCGATGGGCTGTCATTTTCACCACATACAGAGTAAGATCACAGATGCATTTTTATGTTGTTATGCCTTTGTCAGCTTTGGTTCCCATCAACAGTCAGCTTTATGCAGATGCACGCTGTAATATTTCAGAAATACCTTTCGTCCATAAGCCTGTTCAATGGCGCTACACGTCTGCTTTGTAGGTCAATGCCTGTCTCTTGCTTTCTTTAACATTTCATCAGGGTTCTATGCTTCGGCATTCACTAGACTGCACTTGCAGGCAGTAACTTTACTATTCAGGAAATATAATGCATGGGGAAAATCCTGATTTACTATTATGGGAATAAATAAAATCAGGAAATACAGTAACTTCATAGAGCTACAGTGGAAAATGTACATCTTTTGACTTCTGGAGGTTAAAAACATTTCCTTAGAATAATAGGTGTTGTAGAGATGTGTGCAATTAATACTCAGAATCCCGGAGTTAATGTAATATATCTCCCTGAGGGTGATTGTTGCATTCAGCTTAGTTGATTTAGTGATTTGAGAGCTTACGGTGCTTTTCAGTGAACTTCATGGTCTTTATCTTCTAAAGCAGTTCTGGAACTCAGCGTTGACTCTCAATGTCCTGGTACGTGAGGCATATGAAGAGGGAGAGGAAAAAAGTAAGGATTGCATGCTACAAATTGCATAGCAGAATGCTGGAGCAGCAGACAGGGACTGCCTGGATGCACATCTGACCAAACTCTCCTTTTTTTCCTTGCATTGTTTTCTATTCACACTAGCTCAGAAGACCGTTTTCTTTGTACTGCAACCTTTACATGTGGCTGAAACCATGTGTCACAGAACAGGAATGAAGTTTTCTTTCACAGTTGAAGAAAGGAAACCTAATTGATGCTGGCATACATGTTTATGTGGGCCATGTGTTAATGACCCGTGGCTGCAAAGGAAAAGAGATGTATGCCAGTTGTGTGTGTGCATGCTACAGTGTATATAGGAACAATTTCAGTATTTGAATGTTTAATTCACTCTGCACTGATTTTTTTATTTTTTTCCCCAACACTTTTAATCTTGGAACATTTTTCTGGTATTAAATATTGTGCTTTTAAACAAAACACAATTCCTTTTCTAGGAATCTAGGTATCCCAAGAAGTTAACTATAGTGCAAAGCTGTGTGCCTCTTGGAATAGCAAAGGGACGAGTAGCTGTGGAGGACTGTTACCCTTTCTGTGTCCAGCTGCAAATCTGAGAGAGGAGCTTTGCAATTAGCTTTTGTAAATACTAGCTGACAGCAGAGGAAGGTTTTGAGACTTCAGTTTTCTGGGCTCCACGCCAAGTTCTGGAATGAAATATACTTCAGTGACTGCATATCTCCCTGCCCCTGTCTCATCTGTCTCCCCGAGCCTGACTGCTTTGTCTCCTCATCTTGACTCCTGTTCCTCCTGTGTGCACCACACTTCTCTCTCCCCTTTTTCTGCATTATGGTGAACGCTACCTCTTTCTTCTCTTCCACGCTTTCCATAAAGCGTGGATGGAGGATAGAAAGTACTAGAAACAGAGTGTATTTTTATCTTATTTTTAGCATTCATGCCATCGTGCCCCACTGAACAGCAATACGCAATGACAGAAAGGCTCTGGCTCACCTGCAGAGGTGCGTTCGTGGCTGATGCTGGGGGAGCATGTTCTGCAGGACTGTGGGGCAAAGAAGAGGTTTTTTACAGCTTCTAGTGTACTCCTGTTGGGTGAGATGAAATGGCAGTTTTCTAAGGCCACCTTTTGATGGTTTTCATAACTTTCAAGCCAGAATAACCCCGTTGCCCTGTTTTTAAGAATGGGAGCGGTAGCTTTTTGATGAGATATTTTTAAGAATTTAACTTGAGCAAAATTTTTTTTTAACTCATATGGTCAGAAGTGTCTCAGCTGCTCTTCTCAAAAAGTTTAAGAACTCTGAACAACTCGGGCATTTTCACAGTTTGTTTGTAACTCAGATTATTTCACGTTTTTTATTTGAACAAAATTAGTTGAATGATTAAATTAGATCAAAGATCTAGGCTGTCTGTGGCAGTAGCTGGGACTGAAGAGATGCAGGCAATTGCCATTTAAGGTGAATTTGCTGGTGGTAGGAGAGGTTGTTTTACCAGGAACCCCTTGGTAGGATATCATGGATGACGGCATGACTCAGTGCTGTGCAGAGGGTCTTTGCCACTCGTGTGGAGCTGCTTTCAAGGACAGTCTACAGGGTCCATAATTCAGGAGTGGATGGTGCTAACTACTCTCAGGAAACTTGAATCCAGAGATACTGCTGAAAAAGTGCTTTGACGGATATGGCAGGAGGAGGAACTTGGCCAGGAAGAGCAAAAGTTTTCGGGTTATTTTTAACAGGACTTACCAGGACTTTTGATACAAAAACTTCTTATGGCAGTGAGCCAAGAGGCTGAGATCCTGACACAAAAGCAATTAATTAGGATTGTTTTGGGAAAAGATTACCTAGCTGCTTTGGAAAGGGCTCTTGGTCAGAAGATGACCTGAGAAATCAACTGATGTGCTCAGTTGCACATCCCAGTAAGTATTCCCGACAACAGAGGAGATGTTGCTTTAGGCATGATGTGTACAATGTATACTCCATGAGATACCAGGAGGAAACTACACTAGGTACTTCCACACCGTTAAGAGTAAACGGACCTTGTGACGGGAAGCATTCGTAGTTCAAGAGAGGGTTCAGTGAATGGATTCTCTCTTTAAAAATGAGAGGATAAATGTTACTAAATACTGCCATTTCTTGGTGGAATTGGATTGGAGAGACTGCGATAGTGCCTAAAATGGCAAAGAAGCAACTAAACTGCTTCCAGGTGCTGTGATATATGCTGGACTTGAATATGGTGAATACATTCATTATGAGGTGATATTGCAGCTTCCAGTTTTTAGGTTTTTGATGCAGAAGGATAATCTTTTTGTTTTAATTCCTGCTAAAACTGTAGTACTCTTAAAACGGTGTTATCTTAAAGTTGTAGCAGTAGCTTTGTCTCCTGATGTATTTCCTCATTTTTCCAGTTTAAAATGTCTTTTGTAATATTTAGTTAATTTTCAGTATTTTTGTCCTAATAAATATGTACTTGCAATCCGCTTGAAATGGTTTTGAAGGAGTTCAAGTTCTCATTTTTCGTTAATCATCGTTAGTAGTTGGACAGAAGCATTCGTTAACTTGATTTGATCAGATCTTTGCTCCTTAATGCAATGAAATCAAATGTAATGTAACATCAGCTTCTTTATATAGGGTGAGTAATGATATACAGAGATTGTTTTTACCCAAACAGAATGTAGATTTTTTTATTGTTTTAGCTGCTATTTTTGCATTGGAATTCTTCGTACAAAAATTATGTACATTGCTCATGTTTTAGAGGCCTCTTGATAGAGAGTACAGTTTATTCTGTTGCTAATAATAAACTCTCTTTTCCTTCCCATCTGCACTATAAAAATGTTATTAATCTTCAGTATCACCATATTTCTCAAATCATGTTCACAATTAAAATACTATTGTAATGGTGACACCAAACAGTCTTTGTATTTTAGTGTCTGAGATAATACTAGTGCTATCTGTAAGATAATATTTCCCATGTTCTCAGTTGAATATAGCTGTGGAACCTTGTATGTTCTGTGGGGGAAACTATTTGTGCTTATGGATATTTTTAATGCTTATCTCTTTATTCTGCATAAGTACCGCATCTTAGAGGCAATAGCTTCAGAAAGAATGCTCCTGCTCAGCTGACAATTCAGGAGGTACTGCTGTCCCTCAGAGAGAAGATTAAATTAGGTCTTTTTGTTTAGGCTTTATTTGCATTTCTATTTTCTGTGGTGCAGGAGAGGAGATGGGTACTTTGCTCCTGTGGCAGACAACCCATTAAACACACCTGATCCGATTGAAGTAGATGTTCCAAAGAAGAACCAGTTCCTGTCCAGTTAATTACAGCTTTCTAATGTGTCATTTATTTAAGTGTCTTACTGCAGCTTCTTGTTTTCTACAGAGCTCAGAGGTTACCTCTTAATTTGTCTATTTTTATTAACTGTGGGTGTGGCACATTGCAACAGAGGGAAATCAGTATTCTTTGTTTTCCTTAATGTTAAAAATGCTGCATTAATAACCTCGTACTTCAACAGTATTATTTGGCTATGAACCGATTTTATAGAGGATTAAACTGCACTCTTGCTGAGAATAAATGGATTTTAAGCTTCAGCAATTAATATAAAATTAATGTAATTTGACAGACCCTAACATGGGTTTCAAACAGACCCAAATCAAGTACCTCTGATCATTTTGGTGGTTCCTTTGTGACACTGAAACTATTGTTCCTTCATAATCACATCTTGTTAAGGACCATAAATAAGTTAACACTGATGATTTTATATCGAAATAAACTTCGAATATTTAATACTCCTGTGTCTCTCATATAGTGACAGGAGAATTCTGCAAAAATATTGGGTGAAAATTCCTGCATATTAACCAACCACCTGGAAATTATGACCTATTTTCAGATCCTTTTTAGACAAATGGTAAGATGGGAAAAATGCATTTGGAACTAGTGTAAGAAAATGGTTTATTAAGGTCTGTCATTACGGTAGCTGTATAATGATGAGGCTTGAGGAAAAACTGGTAAATGAACTCTTCAGAGATTTGCTGAAATTCAGTGGATCCCAACTTGTCTGCTCTTTGAAGTGATTATATCTTGCATTTGTTCCTGTAGACCTCTTTCGAGGAATGCTTCAAGAAGAATAATGGCTTGGGGATTATATCTACTGCGTGCAGAATCACACCAAGAAAATACATCTTTTTTCTTACAAATGTATGTTACCAAACATGTGACAGTACTGTTTCTTATATAAAGCATTTGACAGTTGGAAATTATTTTTGTGTTGTTGATGTGGTTTGTATTTGATGACTTTTAGACTTGGTAATGTAGATTCATGTTGTCGGCTGTGACCTAGATTAAAGTACACCGGAACAACATCGCTTTCATTGCGGGCCACTGTGGCCAGAGGATGCTGCATTGGGAGCATTGTATTTGGTAGCCAAAAGTTCGTTAGTTCTCTCCTTTCTCTCACGCCGAGTGTGAGGATTTTGATTTCTTACACCCCTGAGGCATAGTCCCGAAAGGTTTTCTCCTCAGAGTTAGCAAGAGGAGCTCAGTTTATCTTGTGAATTAGTGGATGAAATGTCACAATGGGAGCTAGTCTCAGATACACTGCTCATTTGGGAAAGGAGAGCTGGGCTCAGACTGCATACTGATATACAAATAGGTAATGATTTTAAAATAAGCACAAGAGTATGTGATTCAAAGTGTGCATGCAATAAGTAACTTGGTGTCTTTTACCTGATTTTAGTGACCCTCTAAATTCACTCCTTATTAGACTAGCTGAAATTTTATAATGAACAAAATGAAGTATGCAAATTTTGTAACTTCAATTTATGTTGAAGATTTGCGCATGTGTGCATAAATAAAAGTTACAAAATCTGCATACAGATAGACAAATGCTGTCTCAGTATTTGCAGACCTGTGTCTGGATATTTTGGGATTATGTTGGATCATAAAACTAAATTGAGTTTTCATGCAACTCCATATATTTCTGTGGTGGTGCTCAGGGATAATACAGCTAATAAGTCCATCTCCATTTTATAAGTGGGGGGAGGCAAGAAAGGAGGCCAAAATCTGCTTTCTTTGATACTTTGCAATTCTGTAAATTTTGTCTATTTTTAGTTAATATTCGTGTCATTGCACGAATTCGTGCCACCTCTGAAGACTGATTGATATTCGTGGCTTCTTGTAGAAAACCATAATTCCTCTTGCCCTTTATTATCACTACCTGTGAAGTTGTAACTGAGGAAAAAAAACAAAAAATCCAACAAATTATGTGATAGGAATGCATTTATATACTTGGACAAAAGACAGAATGGTGTTTTACATAATCAGTATACATGATGAATTTTTTTTTCTTGTCAGACTATGCTCCCTGAACCTTATCTTCTTGCCTTATTTAGGCTAGTGTTTAGAATATATTTTATTTTTCTAAAAACCTTGCTGGCCACAACAGAATACTCTGTACAGGTGTTTTCACATATGTAAACGACACTTTTCAGGGTGGTCATGGGCTCTCCATGGAGGCTAGCAAGACAATCATCTGAATATTGTCTTCCTCTCTGCTGCTCAGGTGTCCTGCAGGTAAGAGATACAAGGAAAGTTGTGGAGTTCTTTGATTAGTATAAGACTAGGTCATCAGTGACCTCCTTGCAGGCTAGGACTTCAGGGTGTAAGAACAAATTTACTTCCCCATATCACTTCAGTAGGAGCCAGTCTCCTGTTACACAGAACCCCACGGAATTTCTGTCTGATTAGGGTTCCCAAAGATTAACTAAGTTCACCTAAAAGATTCTTCTGTATTTTATACTATTACATCTGTGTTGCTTAATGAATACTAGGTGGTGTCTTCTTGATAAATTCTGTGTATAGCAGTAGCCTGCAGTAGTCTTGTAAAGACCAGGTTATTATAAGGTTGGCAAAGTTTGGCTTCCTCCCACGTGTAACTAGCATAATTTGGCTTAATATGTTTTTGTGCTAGACCTCTGCTCCCCAGAGGTCTTTGTGAGCTTCTGAACCAGAAATCGCCACTCTCTTTTGGGCAATAATCACTTATGACTTCATGCATTGAGAGACATGCGTCAAAATGTATTGACCCGAGAAGTTTATATTGACTGAAGAATAATCTACTTCAATATTCACTTAAAGCAAAAGTAAATTGTGTTGCTCAGTAAAACATAAAGGCAAGACAGTGAATGCAAAGTTCCCCACCACTTGTGCCAAAAGCTTAATTTTTGGCAAATCAATCTGGGCATTACAAACAAAAATTTTCATAAACCATATCCCAGATCTGACTCGCTGGGCACTGTAAATTTCTCATAGGTAGATTCTGAGTTTGGGGACAGCTATTTCAATCTATTACTGCCATGTTAGAGCTGTCTGAAAGACTGTTGTGGCCAACTGGTAAATTTTACCTGGAGTTTGTTAATGAACTGCTGAAACCTCAGTAAACCGCCCAGGAACTTGAACGTATATGTGTGATCAGACTAGATATAGCATGGGTTCAGGGAAACCTGTTATTGTCTTCTGAGAAGCTAAACAAGATGAAGTCGTGTGCACATCTGATCTCATGAGCTAATGCTGTTCCTGATCTCAGTATTGTTGACCTCTGAGGAGGTCTAAAAAAATAGAAGTGCATTGTCATGTGAATTCCCAAGCCACGCTTCCTCTAGAATTTTACTTTCTTGGTAATATTCCTAGTTATTACTATAAATGGAAAAGAATATCTGTTAAAACAGAGCAAATGGCTTAATATTTTAGAACATAGCAACACCTGGAGGCTACAGTTGTAGAGATAGCTGTTTTGCAACAGTGTAATAGGTTTTTTCTTTTTTTTTTGTTTTTATGTCAGTGAGTATTTGTTTTGAAGAGGGAAATAGCTAGAACAGTATTCTAGTTTTTTTTCTTAAGTGTGATATTTCACGCTATAATGTTTTATACTCCAGATATATTAAGTAGTTTACTGAAGGATTTGATCGTGCAGATCTACAAGTTTTTTTTAAGAAATAAATTACTAGTTTAGTAACTGTACAATTGAATGTATAGGTGAGGTAAGGGAAGGAAGGTAAGAAAAATACAATTTTCATTGCCCCAGTGAAATTTTTGCTTTGAGATCTCTACAAATGTATCTTAAAAGAAAAGAAGAATCCAAAGGAACTGTGTCTAAAGCATATCCTACTGTAATAGATGGTCCTAACTTTTATTTCCTGATTCCCTTTTCCTGCTTAGGTTTATTGCTCACCCTCTTTTATTTAATTTTTCTTTTCTGAATAACTTCAAAATATTAATCTCATGTTTCAATTAATGGTTCTCTTTGAGGAGGAAGATACAGGTTTTGTGTTTGGGCATTTTCTTGTTTTGCTTGCTTGTTTTACAGATCTGTGATTTTATATTCCCTATATTTTGTGAATATTTTCATAGAGAGTGCTTTGACAAGTAGCAATAGATAAATTATATTATTTGTAAGAGAAACAGTGCAGCCCTGAAAAGTTTCTTTAGCAACCATTTCTTGCGTGGAGGAGGAAAGAATGATACGAAAATTTATAAGGTGTATGGTCTCCTCTTTGTCGCTATGGTTAATCTAATTAACAGATGTTTCTTACAGGTATCATATGGGTCTGTAATAATTAGCATTTTATTCACATGCCCTTAAAAATATTAATAGTTTATGGATACACTGCTGCACTGTATAAAACCACTTCAGGGTCTTGGATCTGTGTTTATTTTGGAGGTACCAAAGAGATACCGAGAAACAATTGTAATACGGATAAATGAAGTTGTGAGGTCAAGTGTGCCTGCCTTATATATGGTGAAAAAACATTTTATGGGATGCTGGAGTGCGTTTCTAATTTTTTTATTATTATAGAGTTCATCATGCCAATAACTACTTTTAATTGGCTGAGCCATGCACCTGCTAATAACACAAATTCTGCTAGATATTACATCTATAGTCTTTTGCATAGCTAAATTTTCTTTTTGCCCATGACAATAATATGCAATATCTTCATAAAACGTACTGACAGCTCCTTAAAGAGAAAATGATTAATTAATCATGCCGTAGACTTGCAAGAAGGAGTAGCATAGGTAAAAAGATGCTGTTAGATCAAAATCCTTTGGGGAAGGACGGTGAAAGAAATTGCGTTGGTTGGTGAAGAGAGACCTACCTGGATACTCCAGAGACAGGATTCAGTATGGATAGAGATTTCTGTAGTGTTACGAGCAAAGATAAAACTCACTTGCAGAAATTCAGAGGTGGAGGTTGGGGAACAAATACTGTTATCAATGTGACAGCCTTAAATGCTTTGCTCTATAGTTGGCAAGTTGTGATTACTAGAGAAATTAATCAGGTCTTCAGTTTCAAAATAGAACATTTAGAAGAACTGGGGAAAGCACATATGGAAGTTGCAGGACGGAGAAATTCAGGATTTGTTATGTGGGAGAGGAACACCATTACTTTCATCGTGGAAAAAGTTATCTGAAACTAGTGCACAAGAAAAAAACGTGCAAGAGGTGTTTCCTGATTTAACTGGGTGAAATGATCATTCTCCAGAAATCATTTAGAATTAGGGAGTCTGTCTATTCCATTCCTTCTCAGCTAATCAGCAAAGAAAACCATTAAAGGATAGAATGAAAACTGCTAAAAGCAAGGGTTAGTTAGATATCATAGGAACTTTTTTAACAAACAGCTCTTCAGCCACAGGAACAGAAAAAAACAGGGAATGAGAAATACCGAGGAAGGACTAAATAGAAGATCATAGAGATTTAGGTGTAGACTGAACATATTAACATGCTGTTTCTTTTATCAGTAAGGATGATACAGATGACTGAGAGCAAAGATGAGGCATAACAGGGACAAAAACATTAGCGACTACAAGATGTACGCCAATGTCTATCAGTTGGAGTGATGTCTTATGGGAGTTACGGAATGGCTGCTAATACTTTTCCTCTTTACTTAAATAATAAGAGCAACTGCAAGACCTTTATTTTGTCTTAACAGTCTCTGAATATTTAGATTAAAATATTGCTGGAGAGAACAATTAGAAATGTGGAGGTACATAAAAAGTTGCATAGAATTTTACATGGACTTGACAGAGGCAGATGTTGTCAAACAAATTCCACCTTTAAAAAAATAATCAGTAAGTAGTGTTTAATGCAAGAAAACATGGCAGATATAATCAATATGAACTTTAATAAAGCACTTATTATACTGCCACGTGAGAAATTATTTCTTGAAACGTGCATAGGGAGGAACTGTGAGATGGACAAGATACTGGGCAAAGGAGAGACTACTGACTATGGTTTTCCTCTCCCACATAACAAATCCTGAATTTCTCTGTCCAGCAGCTTCCCTTTGTGCTTTTCCCAGTTCTTCTGAATTTTCTATTTTGAAACTGAAGACCTGAAACACATCACTAATACACTTTCATTTATGCTTCTATTTAAGTCAAAATGAATCAGCTTGTGAACACTCAATTCAAGGTGGTTTTTACAACTTTTTTTTTTTTAATAAAGTTAATGCCTGACCAACCTAGTGGCCTTCTATGATGGACTACATCAGTGGACAAGGGGAGAGCTACGGATGTCATCTATCTGGACTTCTGTAAGGCCTTTGACACGGTCCCCGACAACATCCTTCTCTCTAAATTGGGAGAGATATGGATTTGATGGATGGACTGTTTGGTGGATGAGGAATGGGCTGGATGGTCACATCCAGAGGGTAGTGGTGAACAACTCAATGTCCAGATGGAGATCAGTGATGAGTGGTGTCCCTCAAGGGTCTGTATTCGGACCAGTACGGCTTAATATCCTCATCAATGATGTACACAGTGGGATCGAGTGCAGCAAGTTTGCAGATGACACCAAGCTGAGTGGTGCGGTTGACGTGCCTGAGGGTCAGGATGCCATCCAGAGGGACCTGGACAAGCTCGAGAAGTGGGCCCATGTGAACCTCATGAGGTTCAACAAGGCCAAGTGCTAGGTCCTGCCCCTGGGTCAGGACAACCCCCGGTATTAATACAGGCTGAGGGATGAAGGGATTGAGAGCAGCCCTGCCGAGAAGGACTTGGGGGTACTCGTGGATGAAAAGCTGGACATGAATCGGCAATGTGCATTGGCAGCCCAGAAGGCCAACCGTATCCTGGGCTGCATCAAAAGAAGTGTGGCCAGCAGGTCGAGGGGGGGGATTCTTGCCCCTCTATTCTGCTCTGGTGAGACCCTGCCTGGAGTACTGCGTCCAGCTCTGGAGCCCTCAGCACAAGAAAGACATGGACCTGTTGGAGCAGGTCCATCATCAAAAATGATCAAGGGGATGGAATACTTCTCCTATGAAGGAAGGCTGAGAGAGTTGGGGTTGTTCAGCCTGGAGCAGAGAAGGCTCCGGGGAGACCTTATTGCGGCCTTTAAATACTTAAAGGGGGCTTACAAGAGAGATGGGGACAAACTTTTTAGCAGGGCCTGTTGCAATAGGACAAGAGGTAATGGTTTTAAACTAAAGGAGGGTAGATTTAGGCTAGATATAAGGAAGAAATTTTTTACGATGAGGGTGCTGAAACGCTGGCACAGGTTGCCCAGAGAGGTGGTAGATGCCCCATCCCTGGAAACATTCAAGGCCAGGTTGGACAGAGCTCTGAGCAACCTGATCTAGTTGAAGATGTCCCTGCCCATGGCAGTGACCTTTAAAGGTCCCTTCCAATCCACACTGTTCTATGATTCTATGAAAGGAGCAGTATTGGCTAGGGGGAAATTTGCATTCCTCAAAGATAAGTCTTTAGATCTGTTGTGCCTTAGGATTTCATTGTTGACCCTAGCATAAAGTGTAGGAGTATGCTAAGGAATGAGTCAATGTTTTGGAGATGTCTACAGTTTGGAGGAGGACTTCATTTGCAGAAATGGGAAGAAGTTTAGTTTTACAAAGTGCAAGACATCAGTGTCCAGGCATGCAAGTGCTTGGGGACTAATTCATATAATTTCTGTTTACAGTTGGGAATGAATTGTTTGAGAGAAAAATTTGGGTGACTAGCTGAGTACAGAATGACTATGAAGGCTCATAGTCATGGTTCGAGTGTAGATGAAGACCACTTGTAACAGAGAACATGCAAGGACAGAGATTTCCTTAGATGTAGGCCAAATGAGAAGCCAGCATGCAGAGGTGGTGGCTGCTGCTATACCTGCAGTGAAGGTTGGCCATTACCACAGCTCTGCTTGCCCCGTATGCATACGAGTTACCTGTCCCAGAGCTGCCTGTTCTCAGAGCAGCAGCCCAGAAGGCACAGGGGGTGAGGCTGGGATGCAGTTTCAGACTGGGGCAAGTAGGTGCTGCTGCAGGGAGGGAGTACGCTTTCGGAGGAACGTGGGGTTTATGCCCGAGGGGGCAGGGATGAGGGAGGTGGGTAGGCTCCAGTGCCGCCTGTGAAGACGAACCTTCTGCCACCTCTGTCCCCAAAGCTTTACTCTGTGTGCTCAGTTCTTCCTTCTTCCCAAGGAAATTCCTACATTCCCACTGATACTACTTCCCCCAGAGATCGCCAAACCCTGCAGCTTTCCCATAGTCTTGCTCATCCTCTTCACTCCCCTGAAACCCTACAATCCCTTTTACCCTCGCTGCTTGCACGGGTGAAATCTCCATGAGCCCTGCTGCATCCTTGTGGCTGCAAAGCTGAGTTTTATCTGCATGGTGAGAATGCTTTGTTTGACACGGAAGGGGGAAAACCATGAATTTTATTGCAAAAAGTTAGCGGTTAGACTTTATCTAAAATACTGTGTAAAACTCTAATCACTCATTTGAAAAAGAAGGCTCACGTTTGGAGAAAGGTCACATTAAAGGTTGAGAGAGAGAGTATTTTGTTCGGCTGAAAAAGTCGAGCTGTTTTTAAGGCTGGAAGGTGGCAAAATGGCTCTCTATATTTGTATGAGGAACTGAACTGAACACCAGGGAGGGAACAACTATTTGAGTCAAAGGGTAGTGTTGGTATACACTCAGATGACCCACCCATGGATAGTTACCAGCTGGAAACCAGAGAAAAGTTCATTACTTCCAGTAACGGGAGGTTTTAGAGCAACAGTCCAAGAATGGTTTTCAGATTAAATTGGCTAAATTTATCTAAGGGTTTATATGATGTGGTTATGTGTGATAATGAGGGAGAAATCTTTGTGAACCCGGAGACCTCTTCCAATCCAATAACAAAGGCTTTTTATAATGCATTCATACAGCAGATATTAATGATTTTGCAGAGTTAGTTCTCAGTCTCAAGAGCATCCTTAAGAATGGAATTTACTTTCTTTTTTTGTATAACAAAGCTTTTTCAGAAATGTCATGTGATTTCCCAGGTTTTTCTTTACTTTCTGAATTGCCCTTTTGCAGTTTTTCAGAATACACTCACCATACCATTGTGATTAACTTAAGAAAATTGATCTTCCAGGTGTCCGTGATGAAGTATATTATGAAAGATTAACATGCTTGAATTGTTGTAACGGGGGCAGAAATGAAGGAAGGTAATGCTGTAGAGGAAGCACAACAAACTGAGTGAAGGAAGAATGACAGGAAGATCAGTGAAATAGCAAAATCTGATCTGTTGTAGGGAAGCACCTGGACTTTCAGTGCTTATGTGAACCAAGCTTCTGTAGGTACTTTGGCGATAAAAGCACACAGGCTTCATGTATGTCCTGCCCTCAATTTTAGGATTAAACATGTGGTAAATTTTTGGCTATTTTGATTTCAGTGGGAGTCTTCCTTTTGTTTTTCAGTGGAATCTCTTTTTGGGACTGTGATGTGAGAAACCATCTCATTTTAAAGCATACACAGGAGACTAAACCAATTTAGTTCAGTGTCCATAGGTATGATGTTTCAAATCTGTATGTAAAGTTTGTCACTGTAGCATCTGTTTTTAAACCCTGAATTCTGTTACATCTCATTGTAAATTCACTAACTCAGAAATATTTTATGCAACATTTTATCCCTTAGTGAACATTTCTAAACGAGTTACAGACCATTCCTAACCAAGGTACATGAATTGCAGGATCTGCAGTGAGATACCAACAGTTTAACTAAGTTATGCCAGTAGCTATTATATACTTGATCTGGGTTTCTGAGTACTAAACTATGATATTCATACAGTAAATGTATAATTTATAAGTAAATGTATAAATACAGTAGACTTCTAGGAGCATACTAACTTTAATTAGTTAATCAAAAGAGGATTTTTCTCTTTGGTATTTGTATGGATTAATTTGCTATTGAATTTATTAATCCAAACTATTATTGAATGTTTTTCATTTCTAAGGGCCAAATGTTGCAGTCTTTAGGGAAAAGACTGAGAGTCTCTTCACTGGAGTTTTGTTTGGATAAATGCTATGGGATTTGCCCCTAAAAGCCGTTGAATCTATACCTACATCAAGCTTTAACAAATATTTCTGTGTTCCGGAAAAACACAGAAAAAGCTGCCTCTCTGCAGTCTGAATTAGTCCCTTTCCAGACTGCAGTGCTTGTCTATTAAAATATTTTTCATTATGAACATTTCTCTTTATTTAATTCAGTTTTAATTTAACATTGTAGTGCAATGTAGAATAAGTTTCACTTAGTCCCAGTATTCTGGCTCCAATAGTTGGCCATGGTGAATACCTATGGTAGCATATAAGAACAGGTGAAGTTTATAGTGATGCTTTCTGCGATGTACCTTCAAGCTTCCTGACTCGGGAAAGCGTCTGGGAGAAAGGCATCATGAGATCTGAAGATTCTCTTGACAGAAGATTTTGTGTTTTAAATTGTACTTTAAGGTTGTTTCAAATTTGTTAATAATATCCATGGCACTAAAAATACCCAGAAGCAACAGTTAGTCCTACCTATGAGCTCTTTAACATTTACATCATATTGAACGATTCATGCATATGTTCTGTGGCCCGTCATAATCTCTACAACAGTTTTTCAGATGCGGGGTGAAAAGAGTTTCACAGTTTTTCTTCAGGAAAATAAACCCAAAGAAGATTACTTTAAAAGCAAGAGCTTAAAAACCTCTCCAGGCTGTATTCCATCTTTAGAGAATCTCTCCTGCTTAGGAGCTGCAGTGTGGCATTGTATCATTGCACCTCTAGTTACAGATAGGCTTTATGAGCCATGCACACAGATGCATCTTGATAAATAATGCTTCTCTTCTTGAGGAGATATGGGCAAGAGCACCTTAGTTCAGTCATGCACCTAGAGCTGGCCAACACAGTCCCATACCCCTCCAAGGGTATAATCCAGAGGCAGGTTATCACAGAAATGCGTTACTGGTTGTTTGGTTTTTTTCCCTAAGAGGCAATTTTTCACTTGCTTTCTTAATAAGAAAGAAGGGTGTTGTGTGCAGGGGCTTAAGAAGTACGCACAATTTAAGATGCTGGCTTTTTGGCAGCTGGCTTTTCAGATCAGATCAGTCACCTGCAAAATCTTGGTTGCTTCGTCTGTGAAACTGAACATACGATATAAACCTGTTATTGTAAGCTTTCTTGCTCCTTACTTTTGAACAGTTTCATTTTTATCATCATCACCACCACCTGCCTCATTCAAATCAAGATGGTGCTTGTCACTTCAAGGGTAAAGGATGGAAAAGCGGGTAATGGTCATCAGGCATTCAGTCTTTTAGAAGGAGGCGCTGAGATCTTTTGGAATGGAGATCTGTTCTGAAAAGCTAACATTTTCTTCATTTGAGAGTCCTAATGTACTTTCTCTTGCCACATCCCCCGTGCCACATATATTTCCCTATGCATTTAAACTGTGTGCTTTGCTTAAAGTCTGCACACATCTTGCCTCTGTTACGTTGATCCTGATGGGAAAAACTGCTTTGCTGTCCTTCAAATCACCGGCCATTGCACTTGTCACTTGCATTCCTTGATGAATAGATGGATATGGCTCTAGTTGCACGGGATGTAATCTGCTTCTGTACGGAGTGTAGTCCAGTCCACTGACCCAAGCAGACTTTTAAGAGAGAAGTATTTGAGATAGTTGAATGCAATGAAATAAAAAAAAAACAGATACGCAAGATGCAATCCTCTTTTTACTTCTCTTTCTTTTTCCAAGCATTTAGAGCATAAACTATGTATTTCCTTCATGACAATATCGGTTTCAGTAACTTACTGAAAAATACAAATAAAATGGTCGTTCCCTTGGGAGCCATTAGCTTCATGCAAATTCATGAAGCTGTGAAAATAAGAACATACTGTTAAAACTGGTACATGAAATACATCAAACTAAAACATATATGCCTCCGAGATTCAAAACATATTCCAATGAAGTATATGATTTGAGGGGCAGCAGTATTTTGGATTCATATCTTACATATGTGTTAGTAATACTTACGCTGTCATGTTCCTACTCATAACTTAATAACTGACTTCTTTGGCATCAAAGAAATGTAAGGAATCTTCAGTCATTTCCATCCAGTATGGGGCTCGATGTCTGGCTACAGTGGAGAGAGGCACGTTGTACGTTGTGTGTTCGGCTGACCTTAGGAGTGGTGTTGAACCCGAAGACTGTTCTGAGAAACCCGTAAGAGTCCCCAAGGGGCTGAAACATTCACTCTTTTCATGTACTTCTTAAATATCCTTTCCAAACCTGTGCTAAATATGGCTTCTTTCTTTGGAGAACTCTTCTAACACATTTGATGGCATGAGGTTTGAACACCTTGCCAATAATGACAGATATTAACAATCTCTCACTTAAAAAGTTCATATCCAGAGTTCCTTTTGTTTTGTGTATGTATTCGTACAGGGATTTTATCTGTATATAAACATATAAAGTATGCAAGTATCCTATTAACATAGGATATAAATCTTCAGTAGTTTCTATTCTGTGAAATTTAGAGGTTAGACAAGTCTAACTTAACAATACCGCTAGGACTTTTTAAAAGCAATCCTGAATATATGAATTACGTCGGATTATATGACTACATTAATCTTCCTATGGAATCATAACATTTTCAGTTTATCTTGACTATCTTATTCTTAACTTTCTTTACTTTAGAGTAGCCTGCAGGGGTTTATATTTTAATGTCTCTTGTTTGCTCCAGAAGAATCTGGCCTGCACAGCATGCACTCAGCAAGCTTGAAGTGTGATTTATAGATACTTTTCTTGATCCACAGGCAGCAAACTTATAGATCTCACTTACATACTTGCTTGAGTATAAAAAATATGTTGGAGACCTCCTTTTGCTTCATGTTTGTATGCCCTACCGAACATTTCTCCCACTCCCTGGGATTTCAGAGTAGACTTTGCTTGCATGGTTAAAGTAGTGCCTGTTTTTTCTCTTCTCATTTTCACGTGTTTTAGTTACCACTCTAATTTTAAGCACTACCACTGAGATGCTTAATTGCTTGACTTTCTTAGAATTACCCGTAAATGCGGTAGTCAGTATTGTAGCCTTCCATTTTAACAGAAGTTACTGTTGCCCATTGATGAAGCAAAGACGCTGATGCTCCGATACTACTGTTGTCTTTAGTGGCTGTGAGTTCTCTTTCTGCCTCAGGGTTCTTGTTTGCTTATTTTTGACACCTCAGTGAACAGCAGAAGTCAGTCAGATTAAGCCGTTTGGATAATACAAAATATAAGAAGCAAGCTCATTTAAATTTGGGAGATATTTTGCATTGCATGTTTTAATTTTCTGCTTAAAATAGTCTTCTGCTTAAAAGCAGCTGGAGGGAATCAGATTAGAAAAGGAAAAAAAAAATCTCTGAGCTGAGACCAGAGGCAGAAAATTTTCTGTTGGAAAGGAACATTCTTCCGCAGTTGTGAGACTGTGAGCCAGTGCAGTGAAATAACTGTCCTGACAGAATATGAACTTGAAAAGGTTTTGGTGCGTGATGCATCCTTCTGACTCATGTTAGTCTAGTGCACACGGCTACTGCTGACGTGATGCAAAAGTGTTTCTCATCTTCTTGTCCTGCCTGCTGAATGTTTCTGGAGAGTAGCTAAGTGCTTTTAACTCATTCTGTTCCAGAATCGAGTTCTCATCTGAGTGTGCATGTTTGATAAATAATATACTCTGCATATCCTGAAAGCATGTGCTATAATGCTAAGTGAAACTCCATAAGGGCTGCAATCATTTTGTATGCAAAATATATTGAAATCAGTAGGAAGAGGGTGTGGCCTGGTGAGTTGAGTCATTTGTGATCTTAGACATTAAGTACTTAGACTGAGATTTTTCTGTCTTGCCCATTAAAATTAATAGTAGCTAGATATCCAGATCCCTTACGTGACTTTGAAAAACTGTTTTCAGTATCTCTTAGGGAAAAAAAAAAGTTTGTTGTCAAGTGAAGCCACTATATTACTGTAGTGTTTCTATTTTGTACTGATTGTGAGATGTAAGCTAATATGAGCGGTAAAGGGTTGCCGGTATACAAAGCTTTATTTTTGTATGTTCAGTATTTTTTTACTAAAGTTTGTATAAAGCTTTAAAAGGTTGTCGCAGAGCAAAGAAGGCTCCCATTGATTTTCTTTTTGTCAGTTTGATTAAATGTGAAATGTCCAAATTATTACAATTTAAAGCATGAAAGGCATTTCAATATAAATTGTGTTCTCCTCCTTATAAATATGCATTATATTTTTATGGATTTGTAAATAAAAATGTTAATCTTACAGAAGACAATGACTTCTAAACGAGATTGGTATGTGAATATTATCCTCTAAGTAGTATTTTCTCCCAGTTAGCTTGGGTTTTGGCTACATGAATGGTATCTCAGTAAGTCCTTGAGCATCTAGCATTTAAAGTGAGAAGCAACTTAGCTGAAGGATTTTATTTCCTTTGTGAAATTCTACTATTGTGTTGATTGTGTAGGTTTTCTAAACCGAAATACATGATAAATGATAAAGACAAATAGTGGTTCGGATCATCTTTGAAAACAGACTATTCTGTTAGCAGTCTGAAATACAATGTTTTTGGGAGGCCTGTCCTATAGACTGAGAGCTTTTATTTCCTACTGATGTTGGTGAGAAATGAGAATTTTCGGGACCTGCCATGAGGTGCTCAGCACAATGTCACATCCCAAATGAACAGGGACTTATTCAACCAATAGATCTGAGACCTTCATAACCAAAAGAGTCTATACTAATCTATAGATGCATGAGGTCAAATTAATTCTTTGCATATTTGTTTTAAATCAAAGGTCAAATGATTCTGGCCACTGCTTTCACAAACTTGTTTGTTTGTTTGTTTGTTTTTCAAACCAGGATGTATTAATCATAGCATAAGAAAATTTTAAAGTAATTTGTTTTAAAATACTTTCATTATTCTGAGGAAGTTTTAAAGAAGTATGTTGCTCAGCAACGTCTGGAAAAGTTGTTCTGCTAATTTCTCCCTCATGCATACTATAGCAATAAGATGAATTGTAGAATTATGGGGAAGGGGGGGGGAAGCCAAGCCAAACAATAAAAATTTTTACTTATCACTCTTCATTTTAGCCTCAGAAGCACATGGGTTTACCAAAAAAAAGAAGTCGTTTGCTCTTTTTCATGTCTTCTGCATGTCATTGCCATGTAATTTTTATTTACCCATTATTAAGGACAGAGGACAAAAAATTATATCAGGTCTTGATTTCAAGCATGTTTTGATTTGTTGGCCAATTAACTGGTTTCTAATTGAGTTGAGAACGAGCAAAGGAAAATGTGGGAATCTTAACTTTAAGCGGAAGAGTTCAGAGTTCATAGCTGAAGGCTGATAAATGAGTATCCTCCCGCTGTGGGTAGGGGTAAAGGGGAGATGTAACCCAAACTGACAAATTGGTTACATAGATATTTCAGATTAAAAAACCAACATGAAGATCAGGATCTAGCTATAATGTATTTCCAGGGTATGCTAGACCCTGCAGCAAAACACAGGGTCCATTAATTTGGATTAATAAGAGCTGAACCTAAGCTTTCTGTACTGTTTCTCTCTCTCCCTTTAACCTGGGCTTTTATCAAATATTCCATTTATTATGTCAAATGGAACTTCTTGAATTCCATGTTCTGTCTGGCAAAATGTACCTTAAGCTGTGTTCAAAATAACAGAAAAGCCGTGACAAATAGCAAGCAATCCTTGAGCACTGAAGTCCTGACATGTAGCAAAACTGTTTTGCCAAATGCATCTTCCAACCCCCCACCTTTTAACAGGTGTGCTAACGCTGTACAGTCCTGTATGTTTTCGTATTCTAGTGCAGATTATGAGTACTATATCTGTCTTTACCATGAAGTTATAGAGACTATGTTAATGTGCTATGAAAATGTAAAATAATTTGGATGAATAACCAAACATGAATTTAATTCAGAAACCCTTAGGGGTATATTCTCGTTTCAATGACAGGCGGTTTATCCTTAATGAGAGGCTTATACATAGCTGTCTGTGCAATGAGATGAGAATGCACTCAAAACTTCTTAAACACGAGAGTTACAAATAATCTATTTAGAGGTTTTGTAGTCAAAAGAGCTGGAATTTTAAAAGTAACTAGTTAGCCCTTATTTGCATAAGAAAATGAGCTGAAATTCAAGTCTTGGAGGAAACTTCAAAGGGCTTTGTCACCTCTATTACATGCTATCTGATCAAACTGTACATGAAGGCAAATAGCCGGATCTTTTTTTCTGTTTAAATCTTGCAAAACACATTTTATAAAACTAATTTTTTTTTAAGAATCTTGTTAGTAAAGAAAATTGTTTCAAGTGGCATTCTTTTTCCTGAAATTGATCGTGATTACATTGCAAAGAGATCTTTACCAAGTGTTGACCACTGTTCTTTTAAATGCAAATTGCTAGTTCTATCTTATTTTATTTAGACTCTTCCTCTTAGTGAGTCTATTTGTTCTCAAATAACTTAATTTTTATTTCATGAAGTTTCACACATAAAACCTAATATGTCTGACTTGTATTATAGTAAAGCACATTTTGAAATTATTTTACTGGTTATGAAAACATTAGGTTTGTAAGAGAGCATGATCCTTTTGACAGGTGCAAACTCTAGAAAGAAACTTGTGGTCCCCCTTGTTCTAGATGGGCTAGATGTAACAATATTCCTTATCCACAGAAAGTCTTGGTGTATCTCTTACACCACAAGAGAGATGTCAGTTGTGGCTGGGCAATTGTGCATTATATAGCAAGGGGTGTCAATTCTTTTTTTTTGCTTTCAAGGACAGTATGTGCTAACTGAGCTGGCATTTTTACAATACCTTCTGATGCCTTGCTCAACTCAACCTCGGAAAACAAATACGTGCTTGAGTTCTCACTTACTCACAGTTTCAGGTACAGATTTACTAGGAGAGTATTCTGGTTAACCTTACCGGGTTTTGGAATAGACTACTAATGCTCTTTTCCTCTCAGAATATGTAAAGAATCAACGAAGAGGCATATGTACTTACTATCAGTGTGGTCCCTTCTTTGGCGCATACTTAATCAAATTCTTATCTCCCATATAGGGAAATCCAAAGGAGCTCCACACCAAATTACCCTGGATTTGCATAGCTGTAGCTACAGTCACAGTGTGCCTCTTTGATTCTCAGAAAGATACTGGGTTTTGGTTCTGTCTGGGTTCAAAGTGGAGTTTTAGAGCAGAAGGAAAAATGCTAGGTCAAGATAATAGTGGAGGTAGTAGAGGAGAACAGGTTTACAAAATAAGAGCATGTGCCAAAAATAACTACTAGCAATGCAGGAGAAAATGTATTTTGAAATGCTGTGTAGGAGCATCAGTACTTTAACAGCTGGTTATTGCTTGTGCCCACATGCAGTCTTTAAAATAACTGCAGTGTGTGTGCTGAATTTTTTTACACATTAGGTTGACCAGGAGAGTGGTTTGATGACTTTGGCTGTTTGCAGTTTAAACCGGACTGTGTAGGTCTCATCCTTTACATATTCAGCTATGTAAGATGATGTTGCATGAATTTTCAGGTAACAATTAAATACAGTCCACTTTTATTGTTGCATGAAATGTACAGTGTTAAAGATACAGATTTTAAACTTTTCTAAATTTTGTACTGTTTATTGATTAGTAATGGCTAAATGGATGTAACTACTTTTACAAGTTTATCTGACAAGAGAAATTTATTTTTTTCTATCTCAAGATCATAGGCAAATAATGTATTTCTCATCAGGTAAACTCATGTTGATTTCTGAAGAACTAGGAAGAACGCTCAGCACTTTAGGAAATCCTCCAAGTTCATACAAGGAAAAATGCTGCTGACTTCAGATAATCCTTACTTCAGTTATAAAAGGTTGTTGCTGGGAATAATATTCCCTTTTGAATCAAATTTAGGATAGTTTGTGAAGTTACACGTTTTTTCTGCTTATTTAGGCAGCACACACTCAATTTAAGTATGTGCTTAAATGTAGTCATGCAGTTTCAAATATCACGTCTTTAACAGGAATTGACTTCTTATGAACTTTTTTTTTTTTTTTTTTTTGACAGGGAGGTGCTAGTATAAAAATAGCAGCAAAAAATTGAGAAGTGAAGTGAATCAGTTCTGGCTATAAAATAGGCTCAAGGATTTGGGGTACTTGTTTGAAAGGTGCAAACGACAGTCCATGGAGAGCAAAATCCTCCATGCTGAGATTGCCTCTGAGCTGTTGGGGATGCTTCTGACAGATTAATGTGCTCATGTTGTCATTAGTTCTTGAACTACAAAGCAGTAAGGCACATGGCTGTAGAGAGTAGAGCTTTGAAGAGAGAGCTTCAGCCCCAGGTCTAGACCCTCTGCATCAACACTGTAGAAAAGGTTCATTTTAAATGCTGAAATGTATTGGAGCCCAGATGGAAACCAGTCCACGTGGGGCATCCCAGTACTTCAGTTTTGCTTCAAGGGAGAGCGCTTACAAGTTCATCGAAGCGACCTGAGTTGCCATATCTGAAGTCATTCCTGTGCTGTAATGATTCTGCTGTGTCAGTCAAAGTAGAGACTTCCTTGCAACTTGAGACAACCCCCTCTCCTGTTAGGTTTTAAACCCAGGTAAGTCAGACATGAGGGAGAAAATATGTTCTTTTTATAAATGCTTTTGTGAGGGCTCTCAAACTAAAAAAGTCCTTGAAGGCTGATCTCGTGCGATTGCAGCAGACTGTAAAGCACCCCTAAAATAGTTTGTGGTTCAATTCTCAGATAGACATGCATGAAACTAGCTGATATCTGTGACGCAGATCAGGAATGACTGAGTGTCTGTTTCTAACTTGTTTTTAAACAATTCCACAACCTATTTAGAAATCCCTTTTCCTTTCCTTACAGTTTTAGCTTTCTTGGTAACTGAAATTTGTGAAAAAGCTAAGCTTCCAACTTTGCTTTCACTGTAAGCATGACTCTCGGCAGGTTTTCTTGGCTAAGACACGATGAACTTAATCTTAGTTTGCTGTCTTCAAGTCTTAAGGTAGATGCCTTCTTTATTAGCTGTAGCTGCCAAAATACATTACTTTTCTTTGATGCAGTCTGTTCTGTCAGGCAGGAACAAACAGAACCATGCTCAGAAGGGAGGAG
This sequence comes from Fulmarus glacialis, assembly GCF_000690835.1. Classification (NCBI taxonomy): domain Eukaryota; kingdom Metazoa; phylum Chordata; class Aves; order Procellariiformes; family Procellariidae; genus Fulmarus; species Fulmarus glacialis. Next base: position 15,429 of record NW_009222753.1, on the reverse strand, counting down.
GACAGCTTTTCTAGACAAGTTAACTCTTCTGTTTTGTTTTGTTTTGTTTTGTTTTTTAATAGATATTGATATAATGAGGGGATACGTCATGGAACTGAAAAGTAGCAGAACTAGTGCAAAATGTGCGTACTCAAACCGTGATTATTTTTGAGATATTGATAATATTGCAGATAAAATCATGGAAGGTAACCAGATTTCTCTGCAAAGGGACTTGGGCAAATGGGTACCACCTTGATTTGCACAGAATATTGGGCAGCAGCAGAGCAGGGTTGGTATGTGGTGTGTGTGTGTATATGGCCATGCTGTGAGAAAAACGCCCTGTCTCACTCTGTCTTCATTGAGCCTCCCAAGGTCATGCTGCTTTCATGCAGGGTCATGCCAAAGGCATTAGCTGTGCATAGTTGTTGCCGTCATGAATTTGGCTTAAAACACGGAATGTAGTCAAAGCTAGAGGCAGGATGACTTTGCTAATTTTTACCTGAAGATACAGACGTGCCGTATTGTGCATACTTGAAGTACTTTGGGAGTGCTTACTGTAGAAATATATATGCCTTTCTACTCAGTTAGGTAAACCGTTTAAAATCAGAAGATGAATGGCAACTAACAGCATGAAAGACTTAACAAACTGTAGAGCAAATGCCTGTGTCAAAAAAGTGTTTCGAAGGAGCTCAAAGATAGCAAGTAATAGATTTCTTTAGCCAGCAAAGCTGACTCCCTGGGGGCATCTGGATTGCATTAATTTTGTCCAGATTCAGAAACAGGCTGCACCTGCTTCTACCATCCTGCTCTCGGGTAGGTCAGTGGTCTTGAAGTTATACGTGCTAATGAGTCACCTCTATTAAGGGACAAGAGGGCATTTTTCTGAAAAAGGCCAGACTCTTTCGGCACCTGAAAAAGGTTTTTACAGCTTCTCATTGCATCAGTACCTGGGATCAGTAAGCATAAATGTTTATTTTTGTACTGTCTTGCAACTTGAATACGTAGCCTAAGCAGTCTGTGTCTCACCAAGCTTCAGGGTGCAGGGAGGATGGATGGTCAGAGTGTCTGGAAACAGTGGGGTGCCCTGTGGTCAACAGACTGCTTTTTGACATCAGAAAGTAGTGGGATGCAGCTGGGAACTTTGAGCTTTTGAGGGAGGACCCCTGGATTCAAGTGGACCAGGTCTTTTTTTCTCTTTATTCGCCGAAGTGTGTCAGTGTCAGGTAGAGAGCAGAAGCAATTTGTTTGATACCAGGCTGGTAGCTGAACTACAGCACCCGTTTCCGTGAGGGAGCTGGCCCGCTGCGATGTTGCTGTGTGCCAGGGTGCTCTGAGGTTACGGGTGTTGTGCTTCAGTAAGGCGGTGAATCGGAGGGGAGCTGCCTTGGGCTACTGGCCTGCAAAAAAGAGAAACTCATGTCTGAGTTAACGTGACACCTAACGGTGCTGTATTTATTTTGTGGCAGGTTTTTTTCTAGTGCATCTCTAATGCATTTCTTCTAGAGTATAGTTACAGGATCTGTTACACTTGCTCAGTGGTTAAGATTAGTTTTCAGTCAGTGGTTTTGAAGTTGGTCTCGTATAACTTAGGTCAGTGAAGGGAGTGTATATACATTGAACTAACAGCTTTCCAGCTTCAGTTGAGACTACAAACAGGATTTGCTAATGTTTGTTTAAATATTTTGGAGGAAGGGAGTGGAAGAGCAGTAAAATATTCAAAGTATGTGTGGTCTTAAGTGAAATAATATAGATGGTATAGTACAATGTATGTGTTGTCTTAAGTGAAATAATATAGATGTATAGCATGCAAGTCATTTTATCATATCTTTTGGAACAAAAAATGGGTATTTATTGTTGAATGTTTTGAAGTATTTGCTACTTAAATCATCTGTAGAAGGAAGCTCTTAGTAGGAATGTGAAAAGAAAGGCTTCCAGTAACATGAAATGTCCATGTAAGTGCTTTTAGTCTTCAGATTCTTGTTTACTTTTGTGAATCAAGATTATGTATTAAATCATAATTAAATGTCTTTAATTATAAATGCAAGGAACTTTTCAGTTTTTCCTGTGTAATGGGAAAAAGTGTTTATGGAGACAGTTGATGTTTGCAAGAAACTTACACTAAGGTACTGGAAAAGTAAAAGTGTCTTTTTTGCCTAGTCAGATATATCTGTAATCACAAAAGGTCTATAGACCTCATGAATGCTTAAACATCTTAGAAATGGTGAGTCCTCCATTCTCTTTAACTGAAATCGGTGATCTGCTCCATAGAAATGCCTTTTAGCTTAAAGAAAACACAGAAAGGCATCTACCATTTGGTACACGTGTGAGGAAAAGAAGTGGTCTGCTGCTTAGTGAAGAAGTCATTGCTAGCACCATACCTGACTGTTTATTTAAAATTAACAGTGATCACCTGATACTAAATGATGTTTCCTTTGGAAACGTGCAGGAAGGTTTGCACTTTGTCGAACAGTGAGCAAATTCAAGCTCTACCAGAATAAAGAAAGAATAGGTTATTTTATTGAAGTAGGTTCTTGGTAAAGGTGCTCTTGCTGGCAGTTGCATCCCACCTAAACCAAGAGATTGGCATCCTGACTGCTTGAATGGTCTTGGTGGTCGAGGCAAATAATGAGAAATAAGTAAAAGGGAAATACTGGAGTGGAGGGATTAAAAGAGATGGGGTAACTGATAAAAATGTAACATGAAGGAGCACAGGGATGGCAGGCTCTCTGGTCAACACGAATGAATTAGTATTGTGCAGGCTATCACATAAAATTTGGCTGTAAAACTCTGTCTTTTTTCCACAACTAGTACTGCCAAGAAATCCACTGCAGAAAGGGTAAAATGAGTGGAACCAGTGAAAAAAATTCAAGAAATTTTTTGATTGAAAAAAGTGAGGAGAGAGAAAACTAGCATTTTTCTAAAATTTTCAAGCATTACCAAGCACAGATGGCTGTTTCCAAGTGGTTTGCCTCTAAAATATTGCCTACTTTTATGCTAGCTGAATTTTTCAAATATTTTCTAAGTTCAGAGCAGATTGCAGTGATGCAAGTGGAAGGTAAGAAGAAATAGCTAGCCTCTGTAATGTCTATTTCTAGAAAAAAACTGGCAATACGTCAGCCATACATAAATGGAAATAAATGTTAGTGATCCTTTACTGACACCTGGTCATCCAGAAGCAATTGAGCAGCTCCAGTTCAGATCAAATTCCCTAGCTAGTTGAACTGAAATAAACTCTACAAAAATCTTTTTTTTTTTTTGCTTCCACAATATTACCAGTGTTACCTCAGTATTCTGAAAACCCATATTTCATAAATTGCACCCAAAAGGTCTGCATCCAACCTCATCTCCAATAGGATTGTAAAAAATACTGTGTCTGAATCCATGTGTGTGTGTCTATTGTATTGATACTCTTGTCACCCGTGACCTAATTTGGAAAACCTCGCTAGGTCTGCATTGCAAATAGTTAGGTACATATGGTTCTCCTCCCTCATGTCTTAGTCATATGTGCACATGTGCTGTGTGGTGATAATACCAAATGATTAATATCTTTTGTTTTTCTGTTTGAATGACAGTTGTTTCTTTATTTTCTTTAATGTGCACAGATTAACTAGTTCTGTGATGTTAAGGAGCATGTTAAAGTCTCGGACAAAGCCCAGCAGGGCACTAGGACTTTTGAGCTGAAGCAGTAAAGACTGCTGTGAAGAGTTTGGGGGTGAAGACAGTCAAGAAGCTGGGGAACAGGGAAAGACTTTCATGAAGGGTTTGCTTGCTGTAGAGAAGATAGAAGTGGCCTAGGCACCAGTGGTACTCAAAGTCAGGGTTTCTAGCAGAGAAGCCCTGACCTGTAGAAGCTACGTGCACGAGGGAACATTTACTGAATAAGCAAGAATCTTGAGGAAGTAAAAGGACAAATGCATGACTGAGGTGGGTGAATGGATTTTCAGAGCTGTATTTTATCTCTGACTCTGCCAAGGTGATGATGTGTCATAATAGTTAAGTGAACTTTTAGGTAGTTGGTTCCTTGACTTCAGAACATGTTGCAATTTACAGAAGTGCTAAGTACTCTCAGCTGCTTTGGAACATAAGGGTGCACGCAGCAGTAATTAATTTTGGCATTTCCAAACATTTGAATGAGTGACTTTGCCATCTTCACGCTTTAACAAAGGGATATTTGTGTGTATATTACCTATTAAAAAAAAAATTAACAGTCTATTGCAGCTAGTGGATTCAATGTAAGTAAGCTGGAACATCTTGTACATGCCATTGCTATGAAAATCTGTGAGCAATTAATATAGTTTGCACAACCTAATTGCCAAGTGATGCAAAGCAAGGTGAGGCCCAGCACGATTACAGGATCCCAGACTGAGGTACTGGAGTGATAAAAGAAATATCTTTTTAGACCTACTGCATATAAAAGACTGCAAGGCAATAAATATCAACCCACAAAGACAACTTTCGAACCTGTAAGACAGACAAATGGGCACGTATCTTTCTGGTTGAAACGTGTACAAAATGCTGCTGCAGGACTGGAGAGAGATGTTTAGATTACATTCGCAGTTTTAGATATGAAAAACGGTTTGCAGCCCAAAACTGGGGACATGTATTTTTGGGGGAGGAATTTATCAGTTAATGAGGAACAGAAGGAGCAGACTGACTGATTAGAAGACAAGAAAGTACATACTGACTCTGCCCCAGGGAGAATGAGCATGGCTAACAATTCCAGACAGATGCTCCTCAAGAAGGGGCTGTGGATATTTTTTGATCTTTTTTTTTTGTGTGTAGGAATAGCGGAGGTGGTAAAAAGAGATTGTAATCTTATAAAATAAAGAATTTAATGTTTCCAGGTCATGGCTGTCCACAGGTAAATTTAGATAGTTAGGTTTTTTACTTTAGTTGTTAGTATCTGTAATGCTGTTCTTGTCAGCTGTTTTGTATCATGTTATGTGATATGTTTGCATTTTGTAATATTCTAAATTTCTTCTATAGCTTTTTCCCCATTTATCTTATATGGTCTTGTTTTTAATTAAAAGCAGGTTTTCAAAAAAAGCATGAGAACATTTAACAAGTCAACTCAGGCACACTGGAGGATGGGAGAATAAAATCTGACTCCTGAAATCTTGTGAATGTGATAAAAGTGAGTAAATGTAATAGGCTGAGATGAAAAATCAAAAGATGTATTGAATTGATGGTCATAAACCCGGCTGCATGTGTGGTTCTCTGCTAGCTCAGCTGAGAACCACTTCTTCCCCTATCCCAGCCCAAGCATTAACTGTGTGGACTGAGAAATTTGACTCTGTGTGAGGTACGTAAGCAGCTGTAAGCATAAATACTAAGTATTCATGTTTTATATATAAATGTAACCTCTATCTTGTCAGTCGTAAAAAGAAAAAAGTATGAAAAAGTCCTCTGAACCAAGTTTTATATGAGGATTAGTGAAAACAAATTCAGAACCAGCTTGTAAAAGGGGTCTGTTAATTGCCTGAAGCTGTTGCTGTGACTAACGATGTGCTACCTGCTTCCCACCCTGAGGCCTGGGAGGGTGGATTTTCAGAGACTTCAGGTGCTCTGGTCCTGTGTCTGCCATTCCCCAGCAAACCAGAGGCACCCGCTCTGTGTTGCGGTGGTAAAACACACCGTGGAACACGTGGTAGTGTCTGAACTATGTGTGTGGAGCAGGAGATGTGTGTGTAAGACATGGTCTGCTTTTGCTTTCCTCCTTTGTTACGTAGTCCTACCCATCACAACCCAAATGAGTGGGCAGCTCTTGGTTGTTGGGGTTTTTTTCATGTTGTTTGTTCTGGAAGAGAGACTTGGATAACCGTCTTAAGCAGTTAAAAATCATGTGTTAGGTTCTAGTCAAATGAAGACATTTAAATAGCTATTACAGGGGACACTTCTGTCTTGTGTTCCCGTTATTTCTTGCAAGGCAGGAGGAGGAGCAAATGTCTTCCTCTCTCATGTTTCTATGCAGCCATAAGACCTTTTTCCTTTTCTGAAATCTGAGATTTTTAAAGGCCAAAGTTTAAAGGAGGAGACAAGTACTATTATGGAAATAGTAGTCCTTCCCTGTATTTCCTTCATTCATCGTTGTGTGAGATTTCTTTTTTATGTTCCTCTGAAGTGGAGGGGAGGCAAGGGGGGCTGCCTGGCTCTCATTTGACCTCACTTGGGCTGACCAATGGATCAGCAGCTTCTGAAGTTAAGCTTTTATTTTGGGAAGACTGCTATGACGTCCCAGAGCACTGGGTGATGCTGCTGTTTCCTGTCAATTAAAAATGTCTAAGGAAGTAGTTCCTGAGTTTAGATGGCTCTCTGATTTGCTTCTGAACCAATTCTGTACCCTGAGAAGTACACAGCAGGACTAATCAAACTGTGTGTACAGTCTGCATTCAGGTGTACAAAAACAAATGAGAAAATGCAGATTAGGTAGCTATTTCAGTAAATGTTTTCTTACCATTTTTGTATTCTTTGTTCAAAAATCAGTCAACGCATTGGCAGGAACTGAGTGGGACACGATTGTGTCCCATATATTTTGTTTTCATTTGGGGAAGTAGGACGTACCATGGGGGCATCAGGAGGGCACTCGGGCGGAACTGGATGCCTGAAGGTGACAGCACTCATGGTTAAGACTGAAATTTCACAAGTGAGGAGGAATGTTCACAGTTCTTATTTCCTGAACTGAAGTAAATTCCCACTGGAAAGGGAAATTTCTCAACAATACCTTTGCAGTATGCCTTCTCCCATTCCCCATGAAGCTGCTTATGGAATAACAGAAGCAAGCAGTCAATGGCAGTAGCCTGCAACCCGTAGCTCAGTAGTTGCAATTTCTGCTGCCTGATGTCTCATGCCAGTGGCTTGGGATATTGAGTACCTGTTGAACTGTAATTAGTAGGTCTTGCTGCAATTAGTTTAGTTACATTTAGTTAACATTTTAGGCTTCTTTAAGGATTCCTATTATGGTTGCCAGTGTTAAATTCTGTTCTGTAATGTAATTTCTTTGGGTTGATAAAGAGACATTGGTTGGTTTACAAAATGAATAGATAAATAAAGGAAGACATTAAGTAAGCTTTCGATTTCAGAAGCTACTAAGTCAAGATAGCTGTAGAGAATCTAAAAAATGTCCTGCCGGTAACATGAGACTATTAACAGTTGAATGAAGAGATTTGGCGGTTTTAGCTTGTGAGGGAAAAGTAATTACAGGAGTTCTGTATTTTGGTTTTGTGATACTTGCTGAAACTTTAACGAAGATGTTAATAGCCATCTGTGTTTCCTTTTAGGCACTATGTTATTAAAACCATGGGATGAGCTCTAGAGTTGATATACTTTTCTGTTCAAGGGTTCTCAGTAACCAGAAAATTATCAAGGTCCTGAAGATCACAGTCAAATGAAGCTTTATTTTCCTCTCTTCGTCTTCAAATAATTGTCACTAGAGAGCAAAATGTACTCGTGGTGTATGTATTAAGTATCTCATCAAAGACGCTTTTTCTTAAAGGATCAAGTATATCTGATTGCACCCAAATATTTCAAACCCGAGACAAACAATGGGAGAAATTATTTAATACATTGGCATTTTATCTGTTCTCTTCCCTATCATTGTCATAAAAATAAGACAATTAGGTGGATGATACACAAAAAAGTAACACACCATTTGTGTAAATATTAAAGGCTTAGAGGAGGCTGTAGTGCACTCCATTAAAGCCTCTCATAGCTCTTAAGCTGGTGGCCTCAACAGTAGAGGTACAAAGGGGGCCTGAAAGGAGGGTAGCTTCCCAGTGGCACTTTCAGTATCGTGTCTGAGGGCATGAACACACTCCCTGCATCCAACCCTGACTTCTTTGTTGCAAATAAATTGAGGTTTAGAATTGGCATGTCCGGCCAATGGAAAATTTTGGAGTTGTGAAGAAAGTATCTGCTTCAGAAAGTACAGCCGAAGACCGAGATGCACCGTTCTTGGGAGACTCTTCGGTATGGGGCCAAGAGGCAAGACTTGCAGTGGCTGATGTGAACTGGGCTGTGTCCGTACTGTACAGATCTTGGAGCATATTAGCTTTTCTTTTGTGCTCAGGTTCTCTCACCAAGGGAACTACTTGGATTGCTCTAAGTCGGAGTCTGTGTGCGAACTGGTATGTCTGCAGTGTAGATACTGAGAGGCCAAGGGCTGTGCAGTGAAACAGAAGGGGAAATAATTTGACGACGCAGATAGGAATTGTCATTTGAGTTGGAGCCAGCAACTCAAGGAAGGCTTTCCCAGGTAGGGTGCTCTGCAGCATCCCTGGGAATCCTGGAGGGACAGTGCATTTCGTGGCAGAAAGTCCTGGATTCTCTAGATTTAGGACAGTTTTCATCCCCGAGGTGTTGGAGAGGCTTGGCTTCTGAGTTACCTGTCCCCAACAAAGCAGATGTGGCATCCTGAAACCAGCGTGTACCAGGCAGGTTACAGTAGACGGCTGCTTAAATTTTATCGAAAGTTCATGAAACCTGACAGATATTTTATACTAAAAAGTCACCTAAAAATCAGCTATTTCCAATAAAAGGCAGTTCCAGCAGAAAATTATAGCCAGTTACAATACAAAAGGAAAGACTACTAGTCAATGTCATCTTAATTAAGGCTAGATGATACAGAAATTAAGCTCCTCTGAAAATTAAAGATAGAATGTTTAAAGATAAAAATGATTACAATGCTTCTGTCTACAGGAATAAAAATGAGTATTTGATCTAAACTCATAATTTGGGGTTTTTTTCTATTATGTTATAAAATAACCACACTGACTCAGTCATAGTTGTTTGGAAGTTACAGATGAGATTTTAAAGCCATATATATAATAATTTATATAAATTATAGTAAATTACAAGAACCTCCTTCAAATCTGTCAAACTTAATTTTCTGCTCTGTGGATCACAGTGATCATAACAGTGAAGCTAAATGACGTTTTACACTGTGCATACTGTCAGCTGCCAAAAGCCTATGGCATTAGCTGAATCCACAGTAAACCCACAGACAACTGGTCAAGAAGACGGGCTACATAATTCTCTCTCAACAGTTCTTCTAAGGGAGCTTTCAGCATTGTTTTCCAGTGCCTACAATGGCAAAGCAGTGGCATTCTTGATGATGAGCAGTTTGACAGAGCTATACCTAGCTATTTCAAATACTAGTTTGGGTGCTGATGAGTGGTTTAAGGGTCATATTTCCTTTGGGCCTCTGTAATATCAGAAACATAATTAGAATCAGTGTCATATTTGGCTGTAGTCCAGCTATATCCAAAAGCGAGTATATAGCATATTCTCTTCTAAACTAAATGGTTAGTCAGTATTCAAAGTCTCATAGGTTGTTCTGATGAGAGAATTGCCTATAATCTTCGATGCATCTTTATCTGTTTGCAAAACAAATCGTCATGAAATTATATCTTTCTAAATAAAAAAAGAATAGGAATAATAAAGGGAGCGGTCTCTTTATTCTTTATTCTCAAAATTCATGTTAGTGCCAAGATTATGCTTGAGATGCGCACTCTGAGCTTTCTTCTATGCTTGTATTACAAGTGTTCCTCTGATACTTCATTGTTTTCCATTGCCTTTTCTGGCTACATCTGTGATGCTTTTGTCTTTATCTTTTTGCATATACAGTAGTACCAACAATTTCAAAATTGCTTTTAGCCACCAGGAGAATCCCTCTCCTTGCACCACACAACAGCACCAGAGCAGCATCTGCATGCCTTAGAGTGGTAATTTCTTCTGCTTCTGAGGGATCTTAACTCCATGTTACACTTACAGTGAATTAAGGATTCCCATTATGCCTCCAAAGCCACAGATTTTGTATTCGATACCTCTGATATGAAACTACTCTTACTGCTTGCTTTTAATGTATGTCAGGCTCCTTGGAAATTGAGGAGAAACATGCCAAACACGTTAATGGTATCAGGTTAGACATCAAATTGATGTGTCCAGAGTAATTCATAAAATTCATCTTCTGACGTTTGGGGGTTTTTTCCTCTCCAAAACTTCCCGTTTACACGTAAGACCTAAGACTTAGGTCCTTGGGAGTCTGTAATTTGCACATTCTGTGAAATTTTTTTTAGGCTTTGAGTATTGATGTAAGGGATATACCATTTTTATGCAGGGGCTGCAGGAGGGAGCTAGGCTGTGTAACAAATCGTCTTATCTCTTGCCTGGAGTGGCAGGATGTGAAGTTTGGGAGTGTGTCTTCTAATTAAGGTGGCATCATTGTTATGATTTTTCATAACAAATGAAATGGTGCTGAACAACTGATGGTGCTGAAATGTAAGAGTATTATCACTGCATAATTTTCCTAGCTGGTCATTTACTTCTTTCTTTCCAGAGCAAAGGTAACTTGGAGCTTGCTTTGAAGATAATTTAGGACCTTGTAAACCCTGTCATGAAGTATTCAATACCATGCTCTACTTTTTCATGTGGCACTGGATTGTCATCATCCACCGCCATTGGCAAGCTGCTTTGCCAAAAAGTTAAAAATGCTTTCAACTGTAATCTTCATTTAATCTGAGGAGAAATGTATTTGATTCTTCATTTCCTCTATGCCTCTCTCAAATAATTTTTAGATGACAGCAGAAAGAAAGAGTGGACACAGAGGTGTGGCTTGTTTATGGTAGTAGTAGTAGTAGTAGTAGTATATTTTTTAAAAAAAACAAAGCAATTAAAACCTCCAGTGTTTAGGGATGGAGATTTTCTGGTCTACAGTATGCTCTTTTCCTTTAACTAAAGTTATCACAAAACATCTGTTGTAACTAAGTACAAAGGATAGTAGGGCAACGTACTTTAGCAACTTGGATCCACAGATGTATGTGCAGTTTTGAACAATACAGAAATCTTTGGTATATGTGTAACAAAAAGTTCTCCATATGCATGACATTTCTGTTGAAAAGTAGCCATCCATGTCATATCTCACACTCATTGCATTTGTTAATCATAATAGAACAGACAGGTAATATATTTCATTTTGTTTTACTGCAATCAGAAAGCAGTAATATCTTTCTCATTGCACAACTAGCAGTGGAAGAATTAAGTTGTATGTAGCTGATTCAATTCTTAGTGACAGAGCTACAAAAGAAATACATGAATAAAACATCATTATAAATATGCTACCTTCGTATCATGTAGAGGGTTTTGTATTGTTAAAATCAACTGTATAAAAATCTTTTTCAAAAGCTGAACTTTATTCAAAAGACTTTATTCAAAAGATTTTTTCTATTGTATTTTCAAACTCTGTGTTCACCTCTTCAAGACCAAAATTTTGGATTATGCTTAGAGAAAAATGCTATTTCTTTAAAAAAAAAAACCACAATATACATCCACAATTATTTATTTGTGAATTTTATTTTAAAGTAGAGTGAATTCTTTGGCTGTATAGAGTGAAGAGACTGGCTCCATAAATTTGTTGAGCAGATGTATTTTTTGATATTCTGAACAGTGTGTGGAGGTGAGCTTCCCCAGTGTGGTCTGAAAGAAAACATAATATAATGTATGTGGGAGTTTAGATCTTGTAATCTCATTTTAATTCTGCCCCAGTCTCTGCTGTGTAGCTTTGGACCTGTTGCATAATTTCTCTGTGCTTTCATTTTTCATTTTCACTTGCGTGCCTTTGCCTAAATTAGATTGTAGTATAGGATTTTTGGAATAGGTGCCTTCATGGGGCAGGTAATACATCTTTCAGGAGGAGTAATTTCACCAGGTGATGGTGCAGAGACTATTTTACAAGGTACTAGAAACTGGACTAAATAGAACATCGGATCCATTCTAATGTGATAAAGCCATCCATACTGAGTGCATGTCAAACCAAGATCATCTGTGGGTTGTTTTCCTATTGCTATCTATCTTTATTTAAATTAAATTTGTACCTATGTAAATTTTTATATACTATATATAATATATACACACATGCATATATAGACATGTTTATATATTGTTTCCTTTACATATATATGTTCATTTCCTTTATTTTTTACAGAGAATTTATTTCAATAGTAATTCTGGATGCAGGTGTTTTCCATATCACTCCTTTATGTTACTTCTACTTTTTAAATAAGTCTTCGGATATCTCTTGCGGCAATTGGGCAATTACGGAGTTTGGAGTAGGAGATGGGAGATATTCTGACGGAGATCTGTAGCTTAGTTTAGTCAAAGCAATATGTTACTTAGTTTGTCTTTACTTTGGAAATGCTGGAGGGGAAAAGTGTGCACAGCTGGTCCCCGTGCTGCTATACCTGTTGTGAGTCAGCTGAAAAAAGTAGTTATCCAGTGTTCTCAGGATAGCACTATTAAAAGCAAAATATAACACAGACACTCCCACACCCCCAGTGGTAAACGGTTTTACAACAGAATTAAACATGTTCATGTGTTGCTAACTCTAATTTATTCAGGGTAGGCCCAATGCGAAAGCAGACAGTTTTTTACTTGAGGGCTGGAGTCTCGTTTGCATTAATATACATTAACATTTCTGTCTGGCAGTAAAGAAATTCAGTACGTAGGCGTGCTGACTTTGGTCACGTGTGAGGAAAGCCCCGTGTAAATGAGAACAAGGTCCTGGAGCTTTGATCTGGTGAAATGTTTGAATCGAAGGTATAACCCTGTACCTCCTTTAGGATGATGAACATGAGCTTGCTGTTCTTTGGTTTAATAGATGCTCTGTCGCAAAGTTGAATTAAGTCTCCATGTTGCCAGAGTATTATGCAGGTACTTTCTTTTTTCCTGGCATTCAGCTCTGTGACCTATTTTCTTTTTGTGTGTGATTTTTTTTTTTTTTTTTTTGGTGACTTGCTACCACATAGCTTTCAATATTTATAAACTGTCTCTGTCCCTCACAAATAAAAACATACAATGCTTTGAATGAAATCTGAGCTAGGAAAGAAAATTATCTGAAATGTTGTAAAGTTTTATGTCTCTAACTAAAATGATACTAACCTCATTTTAATTAAAAGGAATGATTTCCAAGTTGAGAGTTTATGTCAACGTAAATGGTAATGGGTGAGTTGTGAATAGCATATCAAAGTCTGTAATGGTTATACTGTCAGGGTCAATGCAGCCTCAGCCAAAGCATTACCATATAAGATTGTCCTAAAATGTCATTAAATTGCAATGTAATTTTCTGTCTTTCCCCATTTTGTCACTGCTGTGGCAGAGATGTGTCTGAATAGAAGCTTTTTTAACAATTTGCGAATCCAGCTTCATTTATTAAGTGTTTCCATACTTCAGCACTTGAAACATCTTAATCACCTGTGTGCATTTAATGGTGAGGTCCAGATGCTGCAGGAAATAGAGTGTTCCAGGGCTTTATCTCTTGCCAACTCTTGTGCCTATGCTTTGGGTAGGGAGGAAGAACGTTGGTAGAGCTTCTGAGCACACGCGAAATAATGTGAATACAGTGAGCCTGGGGACCATATCTCTTTCATAATGTAGACAAGCCAGATTATCTTGTAAAAATATCTTCTTTTCTGATTAATAATCCTGGGGCGCTGACATCAGTTCTTCATGGATAGGCATCACTTCATTATTCCCTCCAGTCACTTTACACTCAGAAAACAAGGGAAGGAATTTAAATGTTGCTTTGTCACAGCTGTGAATGGAATCTAGTTTTCTTTAGAAAATCCGTAATTAAAAAGAAAGAATCAACAACAGCAGAGACAAATTCCATGTTGTGTTGATAAAGAGTTCTTCATTAAATTCTGGAGCAAAAAGGACAAAAATAATTCTAAATCATACACAATTGTCTTCTTCCCAGTTATAATAGTTTGTCACAAGTTCTTCTGTAAAATCTTACTTGTAGGACTTTAATTATTTGAATGAGTAATTTGCTTCTGGGTGAAAGTTGGCACACATGCTCTCAGCTTTAGCGCAATTGTTAGCTTTTCTGAAGGTGCCTTTATGGTCTATTCAGTAAATAGAAATATTTTCTTTTTTGGCATTTGAAAAATGTTTGAAGGAATATTATTCCATAAAAATGTCTAAATATCATGAACTCTGTGTCTCTTCCCTCTTCTAAAATGGAGAGAAGCTACTCTTATGAGTGAGCGGAAGGAACAGGCACGATAATGAATTAGTGAGAGGTATGCAGTGGGATTTTTTTGTTTGTTTGTTTTTAGTGGGTTTTTTTTACTATATTGCTGCTCTTAGCTCTTCTTGAAGACAAAAGGACTTGTGGAGTTTTGTATCAGCTTGGCAATGCCACCTAGACAGCAGCTTCAAAATGCTGCTCTGAAAAAGTTGCTAGTACCAGAATATGATCTATTTCTGTTGTGGAAAAAGGGCAGCCTTTCACTGGAGTGCATCAGGAACCTCGGGTAGGGTCCCATGATAATGCGATACCAAGCCAGACATGACACTCGTTTGACTTCGATGGAGTACCTGGTACTGCGCAAGAATGATTCAGAATCTGATTTTCATCAGAACTCACTGAAATTTCTGAGTTTTGGTTCAGAATTTTTGAACAATTTCATAATTTCTGAAATTAGTATAATTTGCTGGAGTGCTGCCAGTTTTGGAGATTGCTCATCTGGAGTGTTTTTGAAGAATTAAGCAGTGACAGTATATGTACAGCTTCTAAAGGCCAATTAGTGAATAATCTTACGGCTTTTCTGAACGCAGGTGTCAGATATGTGACATCTCTCAAGTGACACAGGGTGCTAGTAAATGTTTCCTGTTAACTTGTTGCTCTGCATTGAATATCTAAGTATGAGAAGTTAAATTAATTATTCAATAGTAATGACAATTTAATATAATCCAAAGTTGAATTTCCAAATAAAAGAGGAACAATTTAAAAAATCGAATATTCTGTAAATAAAATTTTGTTTATCTGTTGAGATTTTAAAGAATGTGGACATCGTTGGCCTTTTGCATTTATATGGATAAATTCTACATTTATTAGTACCTACACAGAGAAAATACATAGCTGAAATATAATTGCCATTGGAACAATGCTTATGTTCATTATGAGCATGAATGGTACAATTGCATTAGAAGATCTGACAGATATTTTTCAATCCATTGCCATAAATGCAGAATTTGAGAGTTATTCATTAGGAGTAAGTTAAAAATGATCAAACTGGGTTTTTTTGTAGGTGGGTTTACTTCATGTGGTGGGTTGACCCTGGCTGGACACCAGGTGCCCACCAAAGCCACTCTGCCACTCCCCTCCTCAGCAGGACAGAGGAGAGAAAATATAACGAAAGGCTCATGGGTCGAGATAAGGACAGGGAGATCACTCACCTATTACCGTCATGGGCAAAATAGACTCAACTCAGGGAAATTAATTTAATTTATTACCAATCAAATCAGAGTAGGGTAATGAGAAATAAAACCAAATCTTAGAACACCTTCCCCCCACCACTCCCTTCTTCCCGGGCTCAACTTCACTCCCAATTTCTCTACCTCCTCCCGCCGAGCAGCGCGGGGGGACGGGGAATGGGGGTCATGGTCAGTTCATCA
>NW_009222752.1:331-2141 GCF_000690835.1 Fulmarus glacialis | reverse complement strand
CCCTGTATACTTCCAGATTCAGTAGTCTAAGGCTTTTAGAGGGCGATTTGAGCTCCAGCTCCGGAACAAAAGAATTTCCATTACAGGATCTCGGCCACCACCTCCATGATCGTCTGCTCAGTGACCCACAAATGCTGCCTTGTAAAAAATCTAGTGGCTAATAAAAAGTATCCTCTCCTCCTCCCAAATCTATGTTTATCTCCTACGCCCAGACTACCGCAGTAATGATCATACTATGCTTCTGTGATTACCACCGATCTGAAACCCCTCCAAAGCATCATTCCCTGATGTGACTGAGAGCACTGTGGTAAGGGAGAACCATCACGAACCACACACCCAGCCGTTAGTCCTTTTGCCTCTGTGACCGAGCACGTCTACATGGATATCTCTGCCTGACAGGGGACAACTGGCTCCAATAAAATGTCTTAGGTTGTCTTGGCTCTAGTGAAAGCAAAGAATTTAGAAGAATGATGCAAAAAAGTTTTAGTGAAAGCAGGATGGAGGAAGAGGCAGAAAAGGTGATGTGTCTCACCCACCTCTAATTTCAGAGGAAGTTCCAAGGGTTTTTCTTTTTTTTTTTTTCAATCACTGCCCAGCACAACTGAAAACACACACACGTGCTGTTTAAGGAGAACTGAGAACTACAAGAGTAAGACTATCAAGTGTGTGTAATTACTCTTCTTTCCAGGACACATTGGTCTTTTTTTTTTTTCTGCATCTCAGTGGAGAGCTTTAACTGAAAATCACTGAGTTCTGATACGGGAGTAGCAAAATGTCCTCTGTAAATCTTTGAAAAGAACAGCACATTGAAGGAAAACTGTTCATAAACTGTAAATGACACGTTTCCACTGTTAAAGGTTATAACGCTCTCGAGTATCTTCACCATCCTCATCTTCTTTGCCAAGACTTTCTTCCGATGACACGGTAACTGCCGTACCTCAACATAGCATTAAACTGTTCAAGTACTCGTGCAAATCATATAAAATCCCAAACGCCCTACACAGATGCCTGTAGGTTTTGCTATTACCATCACGTAAACGGCCCAGTAGGTCCTGCCAAACCTACAACCTGCAAAACCTGAAGACAATCAGCACACAGACGCGTACGTATCGATCTTGTTCTGTCCTTGCCAAAAGTGGTCCTGGCCAAAAGTGCTGTTGACCTGTCATCAGCCTCCGTGAGTGACAGCAGGCAAGACTCTCTCATCTGGCTCAGCTGAGATGCAGCTCCTAGGAAAACAACTACTTCAGAAAGTCAGGTCTTGTTATGTCAGGAAAGTGTAATGAGTTGGGCAAGAGGATGCAGCTGGCTTCTGCAGCTGCTTGTGATGTATCTGATGGTTGATTAGGAGACAGGACAGAAGCACGCCCCTGCTTTATTCAGGTTCCTGGAAGGCCACTGTTGACCGAGTAGCCAAGAGGTGCGGAGCAGGACCTCGGCATGTGCAGGCGCTTGGGATGTCATAGGTGGCTGAGTAGGTGTTAGGCCAGGAGCAGGCCCCTGGCTTGTCCAGGTGCTTGTGAGGTCATAGGCACCAGAGTAGGTGATAGGATATGAACAGGCTCCTGGCTTGAGCAGGTGCTTGTGATGTCATAGGTGGATGAGTAGGTGATAGGGTAGGAGGACACACCTGGCTTGTTCATGTACGTGCGATCTCACATGTGCCTGAGTAGGTGATAGGGCAGAAGCAGGCCCGTGGGTTGTGCAGGTGCTTGTGAGGTCACATGATCCCAAGGAGGACATAGGGCAGAAGGAGGCCCCTGGCTTGTGCAGCTGCTTGTGATGTCCCTGGTGTCTGATCAGGTGATAG
>NW_009222752.1:0-277 GCF_000690835.1 Fulmarus glacialis | reverse complement strand
TCGCTTGTGCGGGCAATTGCGATGTAACTCGTGGCCGAGTAGCTGTTTGGGTATGAAAGGACACCGGGCTCGTGCATCTGCTTCTCACGTTCCCTTTGCCCGAGTAGCTGACTGGGTATGACAAGTTACCTGGCTTGGGCAGGCGTTTGTGAGGTCATGAGTGGCTGAGTAACTGATAGGAGTGGAGATGGCACCTGGCTTTTACTGCTTCTTGTGATTTCACCTGTGGCTGAGTAAGTGACAGGGCCAGAGAAGGCACCTGGCTGGTGCAGGTGCT
>NW_009222751.1:8259-10925 GCF_000690835.1 Fulmarus glacialis | reverse complement strand
TGCTCACCACCTGCTGACAGATGCCCAGCAAGTGCCCGAGCAGACATCGCTGCTCCCCAGCCAACTCCCCCAGTTTAAATACTGAGCATGACATCATATGGTATGGAATACCCCATTGGCCAGTTGGGTTAGCTGTCCTGGTTATGCTCCCTCCCAGCTTCTTGTGCACCTGGCAGAGCATGGGAAGCTGAAAAGTCCTTGACTACTAAGCACTATTTAGCAACAACTAAAACATCAGTGTGTTATTATTAGAGAACATTACTCTCATACTAAATCCAAAACACAGCGCTATACCAGCTACTAGGAAGAAAAGTAACTCTATCCCAGCTGAAACCAGGACAACCAGTCAGGTCTTGAAAAATCTCCAAAGATGAAGAATACACAATTCTTCTCGACAACCTGTTCTGCTATTCCAATGTCCTAAGGTGAAAAAGGCTTTCCTTGAATCAAAGTTGGAACCTCTCATGTTTCAATTTGTATCTGTTGTCTCTTGCCCTCTTAGAGCACGCATGGCTTCTCTCATGCTGGACTATATAAAAGGATGAGGAGAATACTCTTTTCCAGCACTGACACAATAGTTTTACTGAAGTGAAATACTTCAAGTGAAAGTACAGAAAATATGGTTTTAAAGTTGCAGATTCTTACAAGTAGTTTCATTAGCAGTTCATTTAATAAAAATAACAGAAAAATTAAATAACCCATTGTTCTCTGTTCACTATTTTAATTCCTACCTCTGATATATGCCTTTCTAGCCTTACAACCCTCTCACTGAAAGAAAAGAAAAAAAATGGGAAGAGAAGAAAAATTAGAAATAAAAATAAATCAAAATATCTCAAACGTTTAGGATTTCCATTTGAAAAATTTAAATACAACTTCAGAACATTTTTTGTATCTTCAATATTTTTCAGTACCAACATAGCTCAAACTTTTCATTACTACTAAATTTATCAAGAAGTTATAAGTTCCACTAACATATTTACAAAGTATCTGTCTTATCAAAGAAATTTCTTGCATCTGCACAATTTCTTGGAACTCTTAGAACCCTTGCTCATTCATTTTGGTCGGAAGTAGTAGGAAAACACTCTTGTACAGTTCTCCTACCCACCTTGATTGCTGGCAAAGAAAATCAAAACACAAAGAAATTCACAAAATATAAGAAATAATTTGAATATAAGACATTGCATCAATGTTGGTTCTGTTAACTAAGACAGATATTTGGACAGAATATTTTGTTAGTTGAACAGATTTATCATGGAATAATTTCTAGGCAAAGGCTAACATTTTCAAATGTCAGTACCCAAAAATCAATCACCAGGAACACGATTAAACAAGACATAATTTTCAACTGTACATCTGTGTAATTTTAACTTTCCAGTGAAAATCTCATGACTCCCAAACAAGATTATCTTTACGTTGTGTGTATATGCAGTACCAAGGTCTGAGAGGCTTCAGGTTTTGAGGGGAAGGATTCCAAGGGAACCCTCCTTCTCCAGATAAATTCCCTGCTTGACCATAGATATTAAATAACTCTCAACTAGCATCATACCAGTTTACGTCCTTCTGTGTTTCACAAGGGAGGAGACAATAAATGGTTGAGAATTGCTGAGAAATAAATATATTAAAGAGATGATCAGATAGTTAGGTTTTATGGATGGTGGGTAACATATTAGGGAAAGTAGGCTTGGCATATATAAAAAAAAAAAATCATTTGTTTCAAACCATCTTTTCTTATACAAAGTGCTAAGGATGTAAGAAAGTTTGTTCTTCCTTACTTCTCCTATAGAAAGTAGACAATCTCATTTTTCTATTTTGTCTTCCTCCATGCGGATCCAGGTAGTATTAGAAATATCACCCAGACAGTTGGAAGCAATGGTCTTGATTTTTATATTAAACTGTTTTACTTATATACAATGATGTTTTGGACAACAACATTAGAACACATTTTAGCAGACATGCACAAGTCCCCACTTTTACAAAAGAGAGATATTAAATGTACATCACAAATTCAGAAGTAAGCAGCTGGCTGACAAATCTTTCCTCTGCTGATTCTTGTCTTGTTAGCTTTTCTGTAAGTCTCCCAAGAGCTTCTTTAGCTGTACCATGTGATATTTCACTACTGCTATTTTCTACTCTTGCAGCAAAACCTAGTATTTCATCGTAAACAAATAGTGTTAACACTTGTGATGCTTAATGTTTTGTCAGTTTGCTCAGCAAGTGTGAAGAAAATGCAAACACTTCCAAGCCTTTTTTCATGCTGTCAGACTTCACTAGGTTGAGGAGATCTCCCAAATGGATGATCATTTGCTGAAAAATTAAGAGTTGAAACTCATGTCATTCTTAAAACAGGCAATACTTGATTAGTAAAACCTTTTTTTTCCACCTGGAACAAGTAGACATTTTTCTTCCCAAGAAGCTTATAGGCTATGGACATATTTCTTAGCTACAACAGGCTTGCTTCCCAGAATGGCTTGCCTTCCTTACATTTCTGTGAAAGGCTTCCTAGATATTTCTATGCATAATTTCCCACACACATGCTTTATTTTATATTTTGATATAAAAATCTGCACATTATCTACCCAAGTAGGCATGCTTTTTGAAACCTAAATTTTTCACCAATATTTATATATCTTTCACCACTTCATGTAATTAGTCATTTGGGGGGGGGG
>NW_009222751.1:0-8146 GCF_000690835.1 Fulmarus glacialis | reverse complement strand
GGGGGGGGGCGGGATGATGATGAAAAACTATATCAGAATGAAATGTTTTGCAAAATATGGATTTTTTTTTTTCCATTGGTTCTATTCATATATCACTCTTAAAAAAAGAAAGAGCTAGCTGTGTCAGATAAATCATTAATAACAGATACAATATCCAATTGCAATAACTTGTATTGACTAAGAAATATGCGTAACCTTAGGAAAAGTTGATATGCACAATTCCTACTACGCAGACTGGCACGACTTTAGGGGTTTATATAAAGTACTCAAAGTAGTAATCCTGAAGCTTACTGTCCCTTTGATTTCAAAAGGTGCTTGAGATGCATTAAAACCTTGAAAATGTAAAGTTCCATGTATTTAACGGGTATCTAGTGCTTTTTGACAGGGCCTATGATATTCACGCTGGCCTCTTGCTGCTAATCCAGAAGGTTATGGGTTTCCATAGATCATAGACTGCAAGCCCCATGCAGCTGTCTCAGATACTCCATTGCATCTCAAATGGCAAGAGATGGTTATTTTTAAGCAACTGAATCAAGCCAGTAATAATGATCTGACACATCTCTTACCTTCCAACTAATTTAAAGCTGTAAATGAGATGCAACATGCCATGTTGCTCTATTTAGTGTGATAGACAAAAGGAATGCTCATTCTTGGGGTTGTCCATGTGTGAATGGCTGAGTGTAGTGTTTGGGCTTTGGGGGATGGAGGTGTTGTTTGTTCTTTTTTTAAAGTCTGTTTGTTTGGGTTTTTTGAACAATTCTTCACATATTGCACTAGTGTAGTCCAGTCAAAAGTATTGTAGATGTGGTCAGAATTGAACTTAAAAAAAGCATGTATACAATCCTCTTCCCTGAACTGATCTGAAAATCTTCACCAAAAGTCTACAACGTCTTTCATAATGCTATGCTACTATTCAAGGCAGCATAATCAGGACAATGGGCCAATTGTTACAGCATATTTGTATCAGAAGCAGGAGATGGGGCTTAAAATCCTATATAATTAATTATTTTTTAACTAGCTGTTGATTTTCTTACAAATACCTTAAATTAAAACATTTAAGCTCTCTGTCTTGTATTTTAGCTATAGATTAACACGGTTTACATTTCACTTCATGAAATGAATTCACAACACATCATAAATGTTCTAATATTTTATCCTGTAACAGATGAAAGTGGGCTCGGAGGTGATGAGCAGCAGAGTGCTGGAGGGGACAGCACTCAATGCTCCATTATTGAGCTGCCAGCAGGAAGAGAGGGTAGAGAGGTAAATAAATTGTTATTGGTATCAGTTAACAACTAAACATATTCTGCCCATGCAGAACAGGCAAACGTTATGAAAAAAGTGAGGTAAAAAAAGTTGTCTCCATAAGCTGCTTAATCTTAATTAGGATGTAACAGGGACATGACTAGAAAATTAAGAAAGGACCTTTTCTTAGGAACCACCTAATCTTGGATGCAGGTTTTATTACCTACATTACTAAATTACATGTACAATACAGATTATTTTGACAAAAAATTTCAATATCTCCTTTGCTGTTTCGAACCATGGAGTAACACCGATTTTATCATATGTGCCTGTTATTCTAAAAACCAGAAATGAAGAGCATCTGGAATTTTAACGCACACTTGAGTGCATCACCCAGGAATCCCTTCCTGAGAAACAACAACAGGTCTAGCAGATACACTCTGTTTAGCTGAGATGTGACACTTTTTGAATGTAGCAAAACAAGCTTAAGAAAAGACTGACCTCTGAGGTTTAAAGAAAACCTCTCATCCTAGATACTTTATTTTTAAAACATTTCTACCATCACCATGAGTGTTTTATATGTGACTATGCTTTATACATAAGTTTATTTCTGGTTAAACTTTAATATTATTTGCATCATGAGAACTAGTTTCACCAGACTAAAGACAACAAACATGGTCTCAGCAGGACAGGATGAAAAACGAAGAAAACATATCTGAGAGAAGTAACAAATTAATGTTAGCTAAAACATTTGACAAAAACAGGCAATTGCAATATGTTCTAGAAAAAAACTATCATTAACTCTGATTAAACGTCTCAATTACTTAGGGACACACAGAATTTTATTACCTGACCTATGTAATAAACTGCTTCTAGTAACCTCCTTGACTTAACAGAGACTAACCCAACAGTATAAAAATATAGAAAATAAGGAAGGGTACCAAAATCAAGCCTCCAAATTGCAAAGTATCTGAGGTAAGCACTAATTCAATCTTGGCTGAGGTCTCAGAACACTACTGTGATTTAGTGATAAATTTCTTTTCCTGAAGGAACTAATTCCAAAGCCAAGAGCCCACTGCCATTCCTACAACTCATATGAAACCCTTCAAGCTCACACTGGAATAACCTGGTGGGGAGAGGGAAATAAAAAAATATCTGTAGCAATCTACTTCCAGGCCATTTACCCAGGTTGATGGCAAGTAAACTGGAAGCAGACGAGTAACTCCTGCAGGATTTAGTACAGAGAGAGCATTCAGCAGCCTCTGATGCCACCGAAAGTTTCCAAACATCTATCTAAACTTATTAGCAGATAGAAAACATAGAAAATGGATAGAAAAAGGGAAAAAAAATATATATATACTCCATTTCTTGTAATTAAAACACTTATTTTCATATTTATAATAAATTGCTACAACAGGAGTTGCCCAGTTGTGTCAGACATCTTGTTACGTAGAATATTTTTAGAATGAAGACTAGAAGTTTTTACAAGAGAAACAAAGGAAAAAAAAAAGCACAGGCAAATTTAATTTCTTGGACTTTTGGTTTGTATGTTTTTGTTCTGCTTCAAAATTATTTTTAAACAGACTTGGACATCCCGTTACATAACATTGTCAGTTTGAACCAGATTTATTTGTCCAATGAAGTATGTTTTATCAGAACATTCATTACCCTTTTTGAACATAGTGGAGTCAAGGATCAGAAAGCAATTTTCCTTCTTTCCTGTTCTCAAAAGTATGATTTTTTTTTTTTTTTTAGTGAGGTTAAGCAGTGCTTTTTCAAATTCCCTGTGCTTGATGTGTCATCTGTCGATGAGTCAAGCCTGTTATGCTGGAACTCTGAATACAAGAATGGTCCCTCACTTTGAAAACTTTTAAAAGGAATGCTTTATTGCTTCTATAAGGAAATTTGAAATATGCTTTCCTTTTATTTGTAGATGTCATGGCCATACCCATTGATACAAGGTGTTGAGTTCGTACACAGACTCTTCAAATATTCATATTTCCACCATGATTGCATTGCCTAACCAGTTCTGTTTTGAAAGACTAAAGCTACTACATCAACATGAACAGACTGGAATTTCTTTGCATTTTTAGAAACATCTGCTCTGTATATGTAATATATCTATATATTTACTGTAAAAGAAATTAAGGTGTTACTTGGCTGCCAAAAATCTAAGCATGTACAGGACATTACTATTTTTGACACACTGCAGATGGAGTGCTTTAAAAAGGACAGTTTAGCCTTTGCAGCCACATGTAATGGATGCATACCAACCCTCCAGATAAAAACAACTTTATGAAGTAAATGTTTAGTCTGCCCTTCTGCTTTTCACTGAATTTTACTTCTAACAGCTGCTTTCTAGTTCACATAAAAATACTACTGATAATTGAGGGAAGAGCTTCGCATCTAAAACTTGACTCATATTTTTCTTACTAATCAGCTTATCCCATTCCTTAATTTAAGGGAGTTCGAATTCATAGGTCCAAACTCCCAGGAAAATATTCTGATCAGACAATGATAGGCTGGATAGGGGTACCCTTTATGACTCTTACTACGAAACTGTGCCATTATGTAAAGAAGCATATAATATTCACAGGGAGAGAAGAAAAAAGCAGGAGAATGAGACCCTTCATAGTGGTTACAACTTTTAGCTACAGCATTTGTACTTTCTAAAAGCTCTTACGTCCTTTACCTTGTAAAAGAACAGTGAAGAAAACTGGAAAGCCTATGGAAAATGCTAATGCATTGGCATGCATTAGGAGACTTTGGTGGGGTAGAGGAGCAGGAGGGGAAGATTTGTCAGTCTCCCAAGAGACCCATTTCATCGCTACAGGTGAGGCAGCGGTGAAAATGAGGTATTTTTATTTTTGCCCGACCCATCTTTTCATTTCTCAAACTCTGCCTCTTCTCAGCAAACAGCCTTGGACATTTTTGTTCTTGGGATACTCCAATCACAAAAGGAAATGCTGGTCCCATTTCAACTTTATGTTACTATTTTTAATTAATCTGTTAAACTAAATTGTCACTTAAAAGAACACATCTATTTTGTATCATCTGAAAAGTTGAATTGATTCAGGAGATTGTCCACAATATCTAAAAAAAAAATCTTAATCTCAAAGTTTCAGAATATATATGTAGCCACCACCGTAAAGTATTTTTACTGTAAAGTAAGTAGATGAATACCTCCGTGACCGTTATGTGGAAGGGAATTCATAAAAAGGAAAGGGCAGTATCTCAGCATGGAGATTCTCCTGTACTCTTTCATAGCTACATGTAAGAACCAAAGAATAATCCAGTTTTAAACATTCTTTTCCTAAAAGCTTTTTCTGCAGTGTTCAGGTTCACGTAACGTGTCTGAACACAGAAAGTGAGAGTGAAGGTCTATTAGTGTTTCAGCACAGGTTAGAAAAATCCTTCTGAAGCGAGTCTCTGACCATTCCCTTCTACCGTGCTTTGGTTCGCACCGTGGAGCGGTCTCGCTGACCATGAACAGGGATTCTGTCTGGAGGATACGCTGCAGGACCTCACTCAATCCAGCTGCAGAGGGGCAGGCAGCAGCCCATGGGACTAGACTAGAGCCAGGCTGAAGAAAAACCACTCCAACACAGGCATAATGGGGATGTCAGGTCCTCAGCACCAGCTGTTTTACTCTGCAGATCTGTTCCTATTTATCCACCTGCTAGTGTAGAAGTAGCTCAACTGTCTGCCAACTGTATGTTAAGCACCATGACTAGCATTTCTTGCATATGCTAATTCTTTTTTCTTGTCTCTCTCTCACAAAATCAGGCAGAGAGGTTGCTGCTAAATAGCACAAGACATTCTCTCTCTCCAGTGCCTGAGCAATCTGTCTCTGTGGTCTTCCCAGCCTTTATGAGCCCAAGGATTTGGAAAATAAAACTATCAACTAAACCCAACTAAATCATAGTGTACAGAACAAAGCAGAGACAGAACTCTGGCTGGCCCTCACTGTTCAGAAACACAGTACTGTGCTTATACCACTGATATGTGGAAAAACAAGTGCTTCTTTCAACTGACAATTTTTTACTTTCATTTTTCTTTCAATAAATAATACTGAGTTAGTGGAGATGCTTTCTAAGATGAAGAAGAATGAAGCAAAATTAAGTGGTATTGAACATCAAAACATCACTTTAGCTAAGCAGCAGGATGTTTAGATCCTTGCTGAAAGCTTATCTGAACTACTGGAAGCTCCTTGACTCTGCAAAATCATGCAACCATTTTAAAGCAGGTCAAATATTAGGCACTTCAGCTGCCAGGGACTTCCCGTCAGCAAAAAGCAAGAACGGGGAGGAAAGAAGCTCTTCCATCCTTTCAGAACCTAGGAAAGGCTGGTGCTACAGTCAAGTGACAGTTAGTGGTACTGGATGTTGTTTTTTCTAAATTTTCCGTCTGTCAAATTTGATTATATATCATTAATGTTTTTTAATATAACGAGCTTCTGTACTTTTTTTTAAGCAAGGCTTGTGTCTCTATTAAAAAGTGTTCTGAAAATGCAATTTTATGTATGCTTATGAAAATCATTATGGACAATTATGTGTATAGAATATTTAATTGCATGTATGCACATGGATAATTTCCACCATTTGCATGTACACATCCCTAAGTGTTTGCAAGAACAATCATAATATTTGGACATAATTTATTAGCTGGACAATTACACAAATTATATATTTGTATTTTAAACGAGTCCCTTATTTTTTCTACATTCTGTGTAATATTTGATCAACTCATTAAGAAACATGAAGATTAAAATTCAGGAGTGTCTGGATGCACGACTGCTACACTTAATTAGTGATTGCTGAAAAAAAGATCTGAGAATTATCATACTGCATAATGGCAAAGATCTGCACAGCAATAAAAATATTCTGCACAATGTTTTAATTCGATTCACTGACTTTGGTAAACTTAGACAGGTGAAGTAAAATACAGTATTTTGCATTATGTCAGGATTTAATTTTAGAGTTTTATTTACAAGTGCTACAAGTCATTTAAAGAAAGGAATAAGTGTCATAGTAGGAAGGTGTAGTATTACAGATTTTTTTTACAGCCATGCTGTAATGGCTTCAGTGTATATTAAATATTTAAATATGTATACCATACATTAAAAAACTGACAGAGCAGCAGAGGATAAAAATGCAGCACTTTTGGTATAAAGATTTCAGATGCAATACAGGGCGTGAAAGCAAAGTAACTGAGTAAGCGTGAATCATCCTGCTAAGACGTTGAAAATGTTCAAAGGGTTAAGGATGGCAAATCACATTTTGTTGCTATGTGCAGCAAGGATAAAAATCTACTGGAACCCCCTTTAATAGGTGAAAGGTGGTCTGAGCCAAAACGCACATACTGACGTCCAACCCTTCCCCAGAGAATCAATGATGTTTTTTTGTGTGTGATCAATGTAATATTCCACAGCTAAATTTAGGGACTCTGCATCCTATGAAAATGGCACCTCTCTATGACTAATTAACAATAAAAAATTGTGGTTATCTACAGGTTTAATTATTTAATCTCCAAGGTTTTGATTAACTTAAATCTTTTTAGTAAGGACAAAAGAGTATATGGAAAAAAATGCATTTCTAATGTTGTTTATTCAGAAGGGATTCTGTAATTTTCCCTAGACAGCTTGTAAGATTACACCATCTTTGCTGTTAACTCCCCTAACCCAAGCAACATACAGTGTGAGACAGACTGCTAATAAACCTGTTTCACTGTCTCTGTATTATTTGGCTAAATCATAAACTATGCCTACGTAACTTCTCCTTTTTATTTTGGAATATTAAAGACTTTTAGTAATACAGAGATCATAAGATTCAGTGTTTGATTTTCACGTGTTAGAAGAAAGCTGAAAAGTTAAAAACAGATGTCTTTAGCCACAGTGACGGTAACTGGTTTCAAGCATATTTTATAAAGCAAACAAATCTTTACACCCACGTCCACTCTCTTTTCAGTACCGGCACTGCATCTGCACGTTTACAAGTCATGGGGTGATACACCTTGCTTCCACCAAAGTCAGAGGGAGTTTTGTCTGATATCAGTGGGGCCTGATTTCACTTTTAATAATTCATTTGTCACACAGGCTGAAGTATTTGCAGTGATACAGTGGGTGGGTATTGTGCAAAGGATGAAATAGAAAAGAGATATTCTCACCATATTAACTCCTCCAGGAGCCAGCACCACTGTATGCCCTGTTTTCTCCAAGCACTCTGAAGATTCTTGCTTATATGCTATTGCTCTGCCCAAAGTGCATAACAAAAATCAGTTAAATGAAGATTTAAAGGAAGAAACAGACCTGAAACTCAGGGAATAAAAGTTCAGTTCTCAGCTCTGACACCAGCTTGCTCTAAAACCATAAGTAAACCCCTTATGGCTCAATTTAGAAACATTAGTAAGAGAAATTAGCACATGAGGAGATTTTTGAGAGTCTTGCAATTCATATCACAGTGGGAAAAAACCCATGAAAGTCTGCTTTTGAAAATATACTCTGCACTCTTCCTCCTTTTTTTCCCCTCAACCTTATCCCCCATTTGTAAAATGGAAAAATGAAGGTACACTATAAAAATGAATATTTTAATATCAAGTATTGTTCTTAGTACTGTGAATATTTAATCTAGTTCTGTGGAACTTACCTTATCAAGCAGAAGTTCACTAGGCATAAACTTCGTATGATGTAGGTATTACTTTGAAATAGTTTTTATGTTAAGCTTACATTCAAATGCATTTTTGCAGGAAGAAGCCTACGCTAGCAAATAAAACACATTTTCAAGTACCAATTAACCTATATGCTGGAAAAATAATGATGCTTTATTCAAATACCTGAGAAAAGTTCTATTTGTATGATTTCAGGTTGCCCTTGTGATTCATAGAATCATAGAATCGTTTAGGT
>NW_009222750.1:0-262 GCF_000690835.1 Fulmarus glacialis | reverse complement strand
CCGGTCCTCCCCAAACTGGAAGCCTGGGTGCACTAGTGACCCCCATACTGGGAGCACTGGTCACCCCCATACTGGGAGCAGTGGGAGCACCAGTGACCCCCATACTGGGTGCACTGGTTACCCCCATACTGGGAGCACTGGGTGCACTAGTGACCCCCATACTGGGCGCACTGGTCACCCTGATACTGGGAGCACTGGGTGCACTAGTGACTCCCATACTGGGAGCACTGGTAACCCCCATACTGGGAGCAGTGGGAGCACC
>NW_009222749.1:27101-30433 GCF_000690835.1 Fulmarus glacialis | reverse complement strand
CCAACCTTCATGATTCTATGATTCTAAAGAGTTCCTGTACTTCTGTGTCATGATACTAGTACCTAACAACACTTTGAAAATGTATTGCATATTACAGACTTCCCTCTGGCTAGGCTTGCTCTTTTGTGGAAACAGTGTGACATTTCTTTCTGTAGGAGGTATGGCTTGTTTTTTATCTTGCCCAGATCTGCCTCTCTGCAGTTAGCTGTATTTTTGGAATATTTGTATGTGTCATGCGAGTTGAATAGCTAGAAAAAAAAAATATAATGTATTCATCAAAATCTGAACAGAAGGCATGGGGTACACAAGGACACAAAATTAGGAATGAGAAATGAATCAGTTAACTCTAAATTAGCATACATATGGCTGTTTTGCTTCCCTATCTTTTCTTTCATTCTTACCTATTTTAAGGATATAGTACATTCTTTTCTCATTTGTGTCAATTCCAGACAATATTCTGGTTTTCTTAGGAAAGCAACCACGTAGGTCCGTAAGAGGTAATCAGATAGTGCAAATTACTCGTTGTTTGGTGTAGCAGTATGACAACAAAAATCACAATTATTAAGACCTTCATACAGTAG
This sequence comes from Fulmarus glacialis, assembly GCF_000690835.1. Classification (NCBI taxonomy): domain Eukaryota; kingdom Metazoa; phylum Chordata; class Aves; order Procellariiformes; family Procellariidae; genus Fulmarus; species Fulmarus glacialis. Next base: position 29,852 of record NW_009222749.1, on the reverse strand, counting down.
TTGGGAAGGGGTTTGATAAACTGTGAGGCCATGCACATTTTCAAAATACATATTATTATCCACTATATCTGAATTTTCTCCTTTTTTTTCTTTTGTTATATTTCTAGATGAACTTGACTGTTTTAAAGGTTAATCTCAACTTTCTTCCTTGTTCCTTATCCTCTTCCTTCCTTCCTGTTGCTTAGACTGCAGAAAGTCCCATGTAATTGATACAACTATAAGAAAGTATTTTGTAGTACTCTCTTTCCTGTCTCTAAAAATAGCTTTCCTTGTGTTGAGTTGCAGAATGTCGGCTTATCAGGGAGGAAGGTCAGGGACATAGCAACGAATGACATAGCTATGGAATTTTCTCCATGCAAATCAGCACTAGGACTTTTTTGCTGTTATTTCACAGATAGCCTCTGTTTCTGACTAATACATCTGTAACAACTGTGGTGATTTGCAAGCAAATGACTGTGGAAATATAGTAATTGCTGAGTTGATGGGTTGCTAAATGTAATTTCATATTAACTTAATTTCATATTCGTTTTTTATCAAATTCACATTAATTATTTTCAATTGATAAAATTCCTGAAAACTTTTCAAAATGTTTAATCACCTGGGTATTACATCGCTTTTCTTCACCAGATGCTCTTTCTTTTAACGTTAAGTGCAACCTGCCAATGTGATATGCAGGTCTGGCTGATTCAGGCTTATAGTCTTAGAATACTGTAAGTGGCTGGAGTAAATACGCTTAATGCTTTTTTCTTTCCACTTCTGTTTTCAGCAACTCATAACTTCACCAATCCTAATATTTCAAAAAAGTTAACTCTTCCAGGGTTTTGGTTTTGTGTTGATTTTTACTAGCCTGCATACAGCTACTACTGCCACATGTAGCCAGCAAGTTTATAATTTGTTAAAATGTAGAATAATGTATAAAAAGAAGTTTGTAAAAGTAAGAAACTTACACTGTAAAAATATAATTGTGTGAATGTTAGAGTTGCTGCATTTGAAGTAGCATTTGATATTTCAAAAGGAAAGAACAGGACCCATTGTCTATGAGCAGTAATTTTACTGTAAGAAACAGAAAAATGTCATAATGTGAGAAAATGGCATACAATATTCCCTTATCAGAGGTAACTGAAACCCTAAGCTAACTTAGCATCAGACTTTTCAGATCTGAAGACTTTAATGGAAATCTTGCCAATATCCAAAATTTGACTGAATGTGTTGTAATGCCTTCAAATAATTTGCTGTCATATTAGAAAGTAAGCTTATTCATGCAGACATTCTAGTAGTGTGATGCTTTCTTGTCTTCTAGGCATATAGTTATTTATGCAGAGATACTGAAACACTTTTTAGTATTAGTAGTTTGATTTACTATTACTTGCAGACAGTTACTCTGCTTCAAGATTTTATTGCCTTACCCTGTCTTAATAAAGCACAAAGGGGGTGAGTTTTCTGTACTGACAGTTCAGTATACCTTGTTTAAAGCCAAAGTAGCTCAATATTGAAGCTTCCCATTTGGCTAATGCTGTTTTCTTAAAAAATGAAAGTTTCCCCCTTGCTTCTCCCGATATTCAGCTTATAAAATAGGAGTTGTAAATGTTTTGAATTATTTAAAAGGTTCAAATATTTATTTCAAATTTGGTTTTGTATCTTCTCTTTCGTTATTGCTTTCCTGTTTCAAACCAGTATTTCTTCTTGGGTTCAGGATACTAAATTCATACTGGTTTGTTTCCTTCTGAAGTATTAGAAACACTTTTTCAAAATGTGTACTTATCAGCTTGCTTGATAATTATTCTTAGTCGGTTTTACATTTTTGATATAGATCTACATAATGGAGGCCAGTTTTCTGTTTAAAACTGAGTTTTACTTTCTTTTTTGTGTTGTGTTTGTGGTTTTTTTAAATTAAATTACCAGTTATAAATAGCTGGCAAAAGTGACTTGTGTTTTATTAAGACCATATTAAAAGTAAACTTGTGAAATAATTCTTATGTCAGGAAGAGCAGAAAAAGGCAAACCAATTTCCACAGGAAAGAATCCCTAAACTTTATTATATTTTACATTTTACACTTGAACTATGGTTATAGCTATTCTCTTGATTTGCCACGTGCATGCCTTTAACATTTTGTTAAATCATACAGAATAAGATGTGAAGGTGGGAGAAGATCATAGGGTGGCCCAGCAGTTGCAGCATCTAAAGACACAGTGAAGCAGGCAATTGAGTAAAAACTATTTAAAATTATATTACTTGCTTCCGTAATTATTTCCTTTTGTGGATTTTGGGAATGAATAGGAGGATAAGTGGGGAGAGATTTAACTCTTTATCTTGCTATGGTAGATGGTGCGTTTCAATGATAATACTTCAAGCTGCCAGAGACATCTCAGCATTATGTTACCAGTCTCTGTTCTTCTTTGATGTTTCATCTTTTCAAAATATATACTAGACTGATATTTAAAGAAAAACCAAGCTGTGAGTGTCTTTCAGCAGGGGCAATACACACATATTTTTAATATCAAAGCAACAGAGAAAAATTTAAACACACTTCTTTATTTTCATCTTCAGATGTCTACTAACTGTTGGATAGTTTAATTTTTTTTTTAATCTTTTCAAAGAAAAATAAAACATTTATGCACTTTAAAAAAAAATTCTCCACGTTGCTGAATTAATTTGATGTACAATTTCTGTAAATTTAAGAGAGAACTTATTAGAGCCCACCACGATATTTATGCCTTCAAAAACCTTCATTGGAATTACTTACCAACTGC
>NW_009222749.1:0-27070 GCF_000690835.1 Fulmarus glacialis | reverse complement strand
CTGAAAATACTGATGGACTGACAGTGGTGCAGTAATGAGAAAGCATAAAATGAAGGCAATAACAGAAAAATAAACTAAGTATTGTGGAGTTTTTTTCCTAAGAAAAAATAAATTAGGACATACTCAGTGTTAACAACTCTGAGAAATTTATTATGCTAAATTTTAATTTTGGACTCTGTTGTGGCACATCCCTATGAAATACTTGCAAATTCATTGTTGTACGAGAGAAATGTGCATTTAAGTTTCAGGCTACTGAGTAGTGTAGTTCATTCTCGAGCCATTGGCCAAGCATTTCTTTTTCTCTACTAGTGTTTCCTGTGTGCTTCCCAACTCTTACTCTGAACAGACCTTTATGAGCAGTATCTTGCCTCCTTCTAGAGAACGCATGGTTGTTAATGTCCAAGTTAACTCATGTTAAATAGAGTGTTCAAGAACATTTTTAATGTCCAACATTATTGAACAAGAGCTAGAAAAGTGGGAATTATGAAAATTATTATAAAGAGAAAGTAATAGTTTTTCTTTTTGTGGATAGAAAAAGTTGCACAGAGTTATTTCAAGGGCTGGGTTAGAGTGGAACTCAGTTCTTATTAGCTTTGCAACAGCAAGATAAAAGGTAGGCCCTTCTGTGATCCACATAACGTGATGTTATTCATGCATGCGTGGAGATCAGATTCTGCTGTCTGTATCGTGTTTTATTGGTTTAAGGAGTAGAAAAATCATGCATTTTACACATAAAAAAGCCAGATGGAAGAATGTTTTGTTTGGCTGCTTGGAGAGCTGGTAACACAATGTTTTATTTCCAAAGACAGGATTAGAAATCATTATTTTTGTTATTCAAAGTTCCCAATCATTTTTTTACACCAGTACTGATTGTACTTCACTCTGTTAATATGTTTACTTATTCCCTCTTATTTAGTTCTGTTTTATGCCCCTGTAATTGCTCGCTGCTGCAAGGATGAATTGGATAGGTTTTTTTCATTTATTTTTGTGTGGATAAAGCTGGCTAACTCTCACTATGAGTGTATATTAAAAAAAAATCTGATGCAAATCATGTGCTATCTGCAATAAATACATACATAAACAATCTAAAAGCAGGAAATGATTTACTGACTCATCTTGGTGTGGGGTAAGGGAGGCATCCTTTCTCTGTGCCAATTAACAAGAATGCTGCTATTTTGTATTAGAGACTTATGGTTGCTGTATGAGGTCTTAAAAGGATTATCTTTGTTGTTGATTTGGTTTGGGTTTGGATTTAGTCTTTAGCCATGCTGTTTATCAGTTTCTGAGTGATGGTGACACTGTATTGTCTATATCCAGTGATGGGGTTAATAGACAGTAAAGAAAACTACTTGTCAATGTTTGAGTTTAAAAAGTAGATCCACTTGTCTCTCTTTACCTCAGTGTATGTGTGTATAATGTACATTTTTTAATTATAGTGTAAATTATACCATTGTTTGGTCAATAATGCTCATTTGTAAAATAAATCTTCAACTAGTAATGAAGTTCTTCAACTAGTAATGAAGCCAAAAAGTGTGATGACATAACAATTATAGTGGCAAATCTGGTTTATGTAGCTTTACAATTTCCCGTTCGATCTGTATCAGATGACTGTTACATTAGTATTGCTGCAGTCCTTTCTTCCACTATTTGTAGCTGTCTACTGGTTACATAGCCTCCAGTTTCTCCCGCCTCTCTTATTTTTCTCTCTTAATTTTTCAAACTAATAAAGTCTTTTGGGCAGAGCCTGTCCCCTTTTTCTGATTCTAATGCAGTGAAGCTTTAAGACACAACCAAAATACAAGGAGTAAATAGTACTGGAGGACTGAAGGAAAAAGCATCGTTTTGCCTGCTTGGCATATAACCTGCAAGCAACAACTCCTTTTGTATATTTTGCGTGTTAAAGAACCCTTTTCAGGGTTCTCACACATCTCCAGAGAAACTAGTGGGTATGTGAATAAAAAGTATGAAACTCGGGTACCTTTGAACAGGTTCCCAGTTAATTTGGGATATCTTCTTTTTAATCCTTCCTTGAAATTTCTGTTACCGAAATCCTTTGCAGATCTCCCCATTGCCTAGTGTTCTGGTTTTTGTTTCTGTAATTACAGTCTTCCAGAAAAGACAAAATGCCTCAGTTTTTAGGCCTGGTTTCCAGATATTGTCCAATATTGAATCCCAATAAGGTGTAGGAGGGAAGAGAGTGCGTGAAGAAACAGATTTCTGTGATGCAGTTAGAGTTGAATCTGCATTTGAATTAGGGAAAAAAATAGCTGTTGGCTAGAAGCACACCATTGCCATAAAAACATATGCAATATTTAATGTAGTTGCAGCTAGCACCAAAAAATCCAACTTACTTCTGTTTTTACAACGGGAAGTAGATGTTTCATGGTGCCATTAGAATGTATGGAAATAAAACTGTTCCTGTATCTTTAAAACCTATATGTTAGATTTTTTACAACAATATCCTTACTGTTTTTACATATGATGGTGGGGGGAGCTTGAGATTTATTTGCTTCTTTCTGAAAAATACCCGGTTCTCCTCTCTCCACTCCTAAACAGGGAAGAAAACTCTTTTTGTTCCTGCTAGTCAAACAAATATAACTTACCTTGAGGTTTGCCCCTGTTGTAAACTTGAGTTACTGTGTGTACAGCAGTGGCTTCACTTCGAAGAGCGGCACCTGCGACTATAAAAAAAGTCTTCATTAAAAGATTGCATTCATCTGGATTGGAAATAATACTGAGACGTAGAGTCTTATTAAGCTTTGGTATGTGTTTATCAGCATAAAATGAAATGGTTGATGAAAAAGTAAATTAGGCTGCATTTATTTTCACTGTGTAAAATTTAAGAGTTAAGAAGTTCCTACAAGTAGGAACTTAACAAAGGAAATTTCCAGTTCAACCTTAACTATTTATGAAAGGGGAAAATGGAAAGTACAATAGAGCAAGGTTCAAGTGAATATAGTTGTTCAAGCTCTGTTTTTTATTCTGTTTTCCTAATGTACGTCCTCAAGCACAATTGTTTAAAGTATTATGGATTAGAGATTTTTTTTTTCTTTTGCTAGTTTAAATTTAATATTTTCTTCAGATCGTAGTTTCTCTTTGGTTAAATAGCTTCAGTTTCTGCTACAGGTAATGGCCACCACTAATATTTCATTAATCCTTTCTGCGTTGGATTTTATTCAGATGTTATTTAACTATTCCAAGTTGAATCATATTTTAGGTGATATTCAACTTTGTATTCAGACCCTTTTAAATTTATATGTCCATGGTGTAGCTTGTACTAGGTGTTTAAACTCCGATTGTTTTCAGTGGAATTCAACTCAATGTAGTCAACAGAACTAACAATTTTTATCCTCAAGTGAGCACTGACATTGGGTCAGTTGAGTAGATCTAGTCAATAAAGAGAGTAGTTGCTTATACTGGGATTTGAAACTCCTGGCTCATATGAAGACACCTACAGAACATATACCTTAATTTAGTTGTGTGAGTCTAGACCTGATTACTACCTTTCATCTTCCTGTGTCTTTGGTTTTTTTTAAAAAAAAAGATTTCTTTTTTTCAAAATAAAACATCACTTATGTATATTAGTGTTGTAAAATGTGGTTCTGAAAGGTCATAAATGATATCATTTGCAAATGTGAACTTTTATATAATGAATAGAATACTAAATCTGTTGTAGGAACTGTGATTTCCTTAAGAAGCTGCAGTCATTCAAGGAATTAGTTTGTATTTAAAAGTGGTATATTTTGCTTCTTCCAGATGGTCCTCGGCCCTCACAGAAAGAAATCATATCACTAAGAGCGTTTATGCTGCTGTTTTTGAAACAACTTATATTGAAGGTAAAACAGTCTATTCCAGATGGAAAACATTGAGATCTGTTATATACATGTAATAGGATCTTTCATAGTAGTAAATATGTAATACCTGTCAGGTATTGTATCTGTTTCTGGTTAATTTTAATGTTCATGCACATACTTCTAATCAACATAAAGGTAGTAAATCTGTACAATATTTCTTAGTAACCTCACCAAACTATGCCGTATATATTTTATTAAATGTACTTGCAGAAATAGTATATGACACTACAAAACCTTTCAGGTATTTGCGCTTTTTTGTGTGATAGTAGATAGTTGCTTGGTTGATCAAATGAAAGAGGTAATGGCAGTTGTTTAGTTATTGCTTTATTGTTTTTTTTGATTCTACCAGTGGTTGAAATGGTCTAGGACTCTTTCTCTCTGTTACAGCTGAACGCTAGTCTTTAAAGTATAATCTGTCATTTGAGACTAGACTAAAAACCAGTATTTTCTGGCCTGTCTTATTCCTCCTGGTTTTTCTGTTCAGTGCCAGGGATTGGAGGAGTGGCAGTAATCGTTTATAGTATCTGAGGGCCCACACTGTAAGAATCCTTTCTAGCAGGAATAGAGGGCTGACTTCATGCTTCAATGTGATAAAGAAAAGCAGTGGAATGAAAGAGAGAATTTAGTCTTTTGAGTTTAAATAGAAAAAATTGTAGGATTATTTGACTTGGTCCAAGGTTGTTTTGAGCCTAACTTAAAGAATGTATTTTCTCTGAATAATGCCCCTCCTTTTTTTTTTTTTTTTTAGGATCGAGGAGTGAAAGAAGATGAACTGCAGAGCATATTAAATTACTTATTAACAATGCATGAGGTACATTTCTGTAATTACCTATCTTTTACTGTAACCAATTGTACCAGCTCTATGGGAAGCCTGCTGTTGAGGTTAGTTTGTAGAATAACATTGATGCTTGTCATACAGGATGAAAATATTCATGATGTGCTGCAGCTGCTAGTGGCACTAATGTCCGAACATCCAGCATCCATGATACCTGCCTTTGATCAGAGAAATGGGATACGGTAAGACAGTGAAGTGAAAAAATACCTTAAAAGTAGTTCCAGTATCATCACTCTCCAGATTGCTTCTTTTTCACATAAATATGACACTTGCTGGATCATTCAAACGACAATTTTATTAACTTAGGCTTTATTTTTTGTCAAAAACAGAGTGGTTTTGATAGCTTGGAGGAAAAAAATTTCCACTTAAGGTTATCATTATGATATTTGAAGGTAAATGTACTGTTGTACTTGCTTCAGAATCTCAAATAGAATATGTAATTAACAAGATGCATCAAAAAGCCAAGTATGTATCTCAGAATTTTGAATATTCTGTCTTCAGATATTTAACATAATCTGGAGGGAAGAAGAGGAAAACAAGAGAAATTGTGCCCTAACCTCTCAAATTCTCTCTGAAAAGATTAAAAAAGCTATCTGTGGAATTCATATCTGTTTGACAGTAAAATTAATAACTGGTAATTCCCAGTGTTTTTGTTGTTTTCTTATGCCTATTTTGGTAATACAGTTTTTTTCAGAGATTAATAATTTTCATGTTAATAATTTAATGTTTACTATAGAATTTTATTTTGTGCTGTTCTGAAAATACTTTGGAAAATGCAAGGGGCTTGTAAAACAGGATGAAAAAAAAACATCTATTACCTGATAAATTCAAGCTTTCTTTTGCCAAAATACTGAGATCTTTGTACAAATACTTGTATTTAAAACTGTTGAATGACAATGCTAGTTGAAGGGAAGACTCATTGTACTCACGGTTAGGACTTTGTTTTCTGCCTATAGTTGTCTGTATTCAGGCAGAATTGTATTCCTGACACCTTTTGAAGAAAGGTAAGACTGATCTAGAGGATTTAAGACATCTTTATGTAACATTTGTGGTACCAATATTAAATTGTCTGATGGTGCAGTCTGTGTTTAAAAGCCTGTGTTGAAAAAGTGGAGAGAATGCACAGAATTGCAACATTTCAGTGTTCAAAAAAAATGCCTTACATAGAATTAGGGGTTCATCTGCTTAGGTTACGAGAGGACAAAAGCCTCAGAGGTCATTTGATAATGGCATAAATCCTTTCAAAAGAGGAAGGTATTGTCTGCTAAAGCGCTTTTTAGTGGAGAAAGACTAAAAAGAATGGCTAAAAGCTGAAGCTCGGCTAATTCAAATGGGAAACTAAAATAAAAATTAAAAAATTTGTTGAAGAACAGTCCAGGGGAAGGGTAATGTTTTCTGTCTCTTGGTATCTTCAAATCAAGACTGGTTTCCTTTCTGAAAGACTGTAGAATTTGTGCTTAAACTGATCATATTCATTAAATAAGTCATCAATTAAATTAGTTAAATTTTGAGGCCTTTTTTATCCAGGATTTAAAAACATGGGGTGTATTTTTTTTCTACCTCAAATTTTGATGCAATGAGAATGAGACTTTATAGGTGTATATGGGATTTTGTGTAATATATTGCCATATTTAACTTTTGACAAATGAAATTTCAGTATAAACATCCTGTGATTAAATGCAGGTACCCTATCCTGTGTAGAAAGGATATTGAGTAGGGTTTTTATGAATGAAAGGAGATTTTCAGCAGCATCCAGGTACTCCAAGAAACTCCAGGATGTGACCTTATGTCTTCCAATCTGCTTCTCTTGTCTTAAGCTACAGCTACTCAGACTGTCTTTAATTTTATTGTTCCAAGGTGGAAGTATGAGAGAAGGTTGTTGCTTTCTGTTATAAAACATTGAACTGAACCAAAAGACACTATGTCTCTAACCTAAAGAATTCATAATCAAACTCTTACGCCATGCTTGGGTGCTTTCAGTATATCCTTCCATTTTGTATAAATTGCTATTTTTATAGTTTTATTTATTAAGAAATATCCCTGTTCAGTGAAATACAATCTATATGTGTGATGTTTAGTAATAAACTGAAAAAACTTGTTGAATTTGTTTTTCTTTTTTAGAGTAATTTATAAATTATTGGCTTCCAAAAGTGAGAGTATATGGGTGCAAGCTTTGAAGGTCCTTGGATATTTTCTTAAACACTTGGGTCATAAGTAAGTGTAGTTTTAAAATTGTCCTAGTCATGTATTTAAGCTTACAGTTCTTCTTGTCTTTTTGTCATGATTACTGTATATTCTTTGACAGTCTTTAGAAATTACTTAAAATTTTTAGGCTTTCTCATTAATAATTTGCACCTTTATACATTCGGATAAAATTAATTTTCCAGTTAACTTGTTACTACTATGACATTTGAAAACATACAGTGATTGTCTGCCAAATACATGATATGCTGAAATTCAAGTCTTAAAATGATTGAAAAACTTTTTCCAAAAATACATTTTATAAATGTTTTATGAACATACAATGTTTATAACATTGTATGTTCAGCTAAGGATAATAGGAAACATATGAGTGTCATCAAAATTTGTTGCTGAAATTTTCAGTGTCATTGCAATAGAAGTTTCAGGGCAGTACTTTTAAAAATAGCTTTAAAATTATGGGAAAAATGAAATAGAAGAATATGTTATTCATATGGGAAAGTTTTGGAAGGAAAAGCAAACAGACTAAATGATCATTAAAAAAGGAGGTAAGGACATACCTCTATGCAAGAAATATTCACATTTAAAAAGAACTGGTGTCACGAAATAGACACACATAGTCTCATCTTCCATATTTATATTTTGGTGTTAAGAAAGAATTAAAAAGCATGCAGTGCTGTGTAATCTCCTGCTGCTTACTTTTCCCCTTCTACATGTGGTGCTTAACTATCTGCCGGGGTTAACCCACAACAATATTCCAGTGGGAGACTGCACAGTATAGAAATTAACTGTGTGCTTCACAAGAGACTTCATCATGTAAAACCTCTTTAGAAAGCAAAGGAGCTAGGAGTCCAGCCAGAGTGCAGTATTGCTAGACATGCTTTTCTCAGTAAGATCAATAAAGTATGACTATATAATTGAGAGACAGTTAGCTGAGAATATGCTCGCAAATGGGATTTTTCTTTTGGGATCCAGCAAGCCAAATAGTGTTCTGGGAATTAATAAAGCAAATTGATAGTCCACTCAAGAATCTCCAAGGGCTTTTCAAACATTACATCAAATCATTCACATTGATAGGAATTGGATTAAGTAAGGTACACCAGATGAAGGTTTGACTTGTGCAGAAGCCTGGTCATGTCCAAATAAGTAATTTGTTTAAAATATTCATCGCTTATCCAGTAAATCAAGTAGCAAACTCTGTCAGTGGAACATTACAGAAAAAGAAAAGTGAGATTTTTCAGAAGCTGACCTTTCACTTCCTGGTCCTTAGCATCTACTTGCACTTACGGATGTATGAGTGTAGTTTCCATTGTTGCGTGGAAGTATGTACTTAGCACAAAATTAAGTAACTTTGTTTTTCATGTAATTGAAGTCATTGAAATCCACTTGAATATTCTGTGTAACTTCCAAAGTTTTTTTTAAATTTTCAGACCTCCGAACATCTGTAAATGTTCACATTTTATGTAGATTTCAGCAAGTAAAAATGCCCCTCCCCCCCTTTTCATATTTTACAGCTAGCGCTTGTGAGGTGGGCCTATTTATGCACACGCATATGTGTGCATACGCATGATTTTATAAAACTGTAGTCAACTACAGGAAATTCTAAGTGATTATAAAATTATAAACTACATAAAATTATAAAGCACTTAAATTTCTGTTTTACAGTACAGGAAACAGGCATTGTATTTTAATACACTAAAGCAGAATTGCATAAAGAGATATTATAATGTGATTTATGAAATCTGAACAAATACAATATTAATAACAAATGTGTAGGTACAAAACCAGTTACCATTGCTGTAGTTCATATATATTCATCGCACATTAAGCTATGGAGTGGAGGTAATTCATTCTTAGGAGAAGTAACCAGTAATGTGTTAGATGAGAGCCTGAGTAACTTAATTGATTATTCTTTGCGATCTGTGATGATAGACTACTTTGTCTAGCCTTAACAGTTGGCAGAATCCTGTTCTTTTCCTTCTCTGCCATCTTTGATTTTTTCTACACCACCACTGAAATCATAGTCCATTGTTTACTTTTGGTTTTTATCTGCACATTTAAACCTTCCAATGAATTTTCACTTCCATGTGCTACATCATAGCTCACAAGGTTGAATACTTGCCGTTTTTCTCATAAGTAATTCATGATCTTTCTTCTGTGCACAGAAAAGTACAAAGTACTGTTACAAGTTGTTGCCACTCTCTTTTGTGGTTATTTGAAAATTATAATAGAATGTATTAATTTCAAAAGTTCTAGAATGAATCTATGTAATTTAAACCTGTGTTATTATCATCAGTAATCATGAAAAGGGAGTTTTTTAGCTTTTGAATGCATAAAATTTTACAGAAATTTTACTATATTTTATCTTATTTCATATTTTTCTGTTGCTTTAATATAGATTACTATTTTGAATAATGTTTTTTATTTCATATTCATAACAGTAGTAGATAAATTTAATGATGCAATTTATGAGAAGTACTCTATTTATGATGTTATATTTAAACATTTTAAGAGTGTACTGTTTTGGAACAGATGGAATTCACTGATGTGAGCTGCTTTCTTCTCTGCTTTTTAAGATTTGAGTAGGTTTTGATCCTAGCTATAAAATTCACTTCAATCACTTGGAATTTCATGACTTTTCAGGATTTTATTTCCTTTGCATTGTAACATATGTTATTCCAGGATTTAATTATTTTGGCTGCATGAGAGAATGCTATATAAAGAGAATGGCAGTACTGATATATCTGTATGTGTTAGTATTTATGTTGGAATATCTGAGGTTGGATTGTCCTAAGTTCTTGAGAGTGACAAAAGATGTGTTCTGCAGTGATCACATTTTATCCAGCCTGTGAACATCTTGAACTCTCTCAGCCTAAGTAAGATAGAAGGGGATTCCTTTGTCTTTTTCCACTGTGAAAATCATGGAGGGTGAGAATGGTGTCTCATTTGTTTTATACAAAAGCCCATCCCAAATACAGCATTGCATTCTGAGAACCTTTGTGTATTACTACAATTGCGTTCATATTGGAAAAGATCTTAAATGATGTTTAATTCGTAATATTTACAAAATAACAAGTTTTAGAACTTTTTAGTACAACATCAAAATATTTGGCTTTTGGGTTTTTTGCATTTACTTAAAATGTTCAACATGCTTGGCATTTTCCTAATATTTTTATTTTCTCTTCCAGGCGAAAGGTTGAAATCATGCATACTCACAGTCTTTTCACTCTTCTTGGAGAAAGGTTGATGCTGCATACAAATACAGTGACCGTTACAACATATAACACACTTTATGAGGTACAAATTATTGAACAGAGAGATTGTCATCTCTACTGTAAAAATTATGACTTAATTATATTGTGACTGTGGGCTTTATAATATCCTCATTCTCAAGACTTCTGAGAAAATTTTAGATAGAAATTTTAAGAAAGGATTTCTTGGTTCAGAATGTATTTTGCCGTGCTTTGGATATTTTTATTAACAACGTCATAATTTTTACGTAGTCTCTATAAAACTTTCCACTTACAGCATTACAAAGGGTGATGGAAAAGATCCTGCTATTTAAGATGTTCATCATTTTACACAAAAAAAAAAGTTACTGCAGACCTGCAATTGCTTTTACTTTCCTGCAATGGAAAGCGCTGGAGCCAGAGATGCCTTTTTTTCCTTCTTCTTTTTCTTTTTTGTGCCATTCCTTTCAAGTTTACAAAATTTTGAAATGTGCTGTTTTTCTTTTTTAACTAGTAATGCTGATAGTATGCCAAAACGATAATGGAACACAGCCACTTCTATGCAACAGATATTGTTTGAGGCAAATACGACCTCGAAGCATTCAACTGTTCTACCAGGCTCTTGTAGAAACTTCAGTTTTGATGATGAGCAATTTTGTTAAAGCAAAATACTGACAACATCAAGTTGGTCGAAACCCATGTCCTCATGCCTGCAAATGCATAAAGATCATGTCCAATCTTCAATTATTTGTAAAATGGTGACTTAGAATTGAACCTTTCGTAATTTCTGAGGATCTTATGCAGTAGAAAGATTTTTTTTTTAATCATGCTATTTTTTTTTCAGTCACAAATAGATGTAATGGATAGATACTGAGGACTGATTCCAGAAAAGACATGGAAGACTAAAGGAATGCTTGATATTCAGGGTTCTGAGTCTGAGTGATGTAGAAAACGTTCTCCTTTGATTGTAAAAACCTAAACGTCATCTATTTGCCAATGACTTACTCAGACGTTAAGTTCTTTTTTATTGCACGTATCTAAGCTTATCCTCTGTGGTTTGACCACTTGGGTCTCACGGTCTAGATGTCGCTGCATTCAGATTTCTGAGAGCTTCTGTGATTGGTATTCTCAGAAAATACATAACACAGTGACAAAATTAAAGTCCTCATGGAGTCCAGCATCCACAGATATTTACATTTGAAAAAATAGCCAGAGTTGGAGAAAAAGGAGTTAAGTGCCAGAAGTACAAAAGATTTGCCAAGGAACTGATGCACATATTTTCCATGTTCTCTCATAAAAAGCAAAGGCATATTTGCATTCTGCTTTAAATACCAATATGTAAAGATCCATTCATAGATACTGTGTTTACAACTGACATTAGTTTGATTATTGATTATTGATTAATGAATGAACTAAAGTTCTGCTTTAAAATAAATAAGAATTACTAGTGAAATTATTCTATTTTGAAATACATTTGCTTGAATATATTTATTGAGAATCCCATGTTAATATTGTTAAATTTTTAGCTTGTTCTTAAAAATGAAGTTGCATACATAGAACCTGTGACAGGTATCCCAGTGTGAAAGGTCTGTGGTGTTGCCTCAATATAGATTAATTAGTTTGTCAGGTACAATTCATGAAACAGGAGAATGATCTGTCTTGCTCATTATGTGAAGCCCCAGGATTATTCCTATGGAATGCTGTCTGTGACTCTTCCTCTTTCCTAGCTGGAGAAAACCAAAACTTTTAAGAAATAGCGGATTTGGTTATGGATGGAATGTATGAGAATAACTTTTGATATACAGTGCTCATGAAATAATTTTTGATCTGTGAATGTATAACACTGTGAGGAATATGAATAAAATATCTTTAAAATACCATTATTGTATATTTAGTCAGCTAACTAAAAAGTTAGTTAACCAGCCACTGTACATCCATGAAAATCTTGATCCTTGCATAGAGGAATTCCTCGTTTCCATTCTTCAAGAATAAAAATATTTTACCAAAATGTTCTATATGAAGTTACAGTGTGGCCATGGTAAATGTTCTTAACAAATTTAAAAATGAACAAAGAAATACTGTAGCATTTAATTAAACATGGTAAAAGGAACTTAATATTCTATTTTAGATTTTGACAGAACAAGTATGCACTCAAGTTGTTCATAAACCACATCCAGAGCCAGATTCTACAGTGAAAATTCAGAATCCAAGTAAGCACAATACCTTATGTTTGTATGTTAAATGTATTGCCTAGAGGTTGTGGGGTTTTTTGAAAGAATATGGTTCAGGAAGCGAGAACAATTCATTAGTGTATCTCAAATACATATGGGTTCCAGTTACTACTTACATTAGTTGCTGTCAGCAACTTTTTTTTTTTAAATGTTGTTAAAATGTGTTACGTAACTAATTTATTCTTTCAAAGTGATTCTTAAGGTGGTGGCAACGCTGTTAAAAAACTCCACGCCAAGCGCAGAGCTGATGGAAGTTCGACGTTTGTTCTTATCTGATATGATAAAACTCTTTAGTAATAGCCGCGAAAACAGAAGGTATGTCACTACAAATAGTATTTTCTCGTCCTTGACTTGTGGGTAATAGCAATCTGTTGTACTCTGTGAGGAGTTTTATACTGTATATTAAATGGAATATATAAAAAATAAATGGAATAGGTCTGTGGTAACTTTTCTTAGTTCAGCAACTAATACTGGGTTCTTCTGTTTAGAATATACTTTAAATTTTTATTCATCCTGAAGTATTTTTAAGTTTCTTCCTACCATTGGATTGATGTTCCGAGGAGATGTACCATATTATTTTTCTCCTATTTTAACCATCATAATGTCAAAATAAAGAAGCTTTGTTTGGATATATTTTGACCTAATTATTTCACTTTAGATGTTTACTTCAGTGTTCAGTGTGGCAGGACTGGATGTTTTCTCTGGGATACATTAACCCTAAGAACTCTGAAGAGCAGAAGATCACAGAGATGGTTTACAACATTTTCCGTATTCTCTTGTATCATGCAATAAAATATGAATGGGGAGGCTGGAGAGTGTGGGTGGATACTCTTTCTATAGCTCATTCCAAGGTAAGAAATGGCTCGTGGATGTTTTTTTTAATACTGGTAACGCCCCCAAAGGGACTAGCAATATAGTGAGATAAGATGTGAAGTGATTTAGTGCCATCTGGTGGCTATCTCCTTACATGGCAAGGTGGCATTTTTTTGTCGTCGTTGTAGGTTCTTTACTGTGAAACAATTTGTAAGCTGTATGTAATATGTTGTTAAGATTCTTGTTAGTTTTTGTCCAAGTTCATGTAGCATATATTCATCCACATAATCTGTTCTTTTCTTTTAAGGTCACGTATGAGGCTCACAAGGAGTATCTAGCAAAAATGTACGAAGAGTATCAAAGGCAAGAGGAAGAAAACATAAAAAAGGGGAAGAAGGGGAACGTGAGCACTATCTCAGGTCTTTCCTCTCAGACAACAGGAGCAAAAGGTGGAATGGAAATTCGAGAGATAGAAGACCTTTCACAAAGCCAAAGTCCAGAAAGTGAAACGGATTACCCTGTCAGTACAGATACGAGGGACTTGCTCATGGCTACAAAGGTGTCAGATGATGTGCTTGGAAGTGCTGAGAGACCAGGAGGAGGAGTGCATGTGGAAGTTCATGACCTTTTAGTTGATATAAAAGCTGAAAAGGTAGAAGCTACTGAAGTAAAACTTGATGATATGGATTTATCACCAGAGACGCTGGTAACTGGAGAAAATGGTGCACTTGTAGAAGTTGAATCTCTTCTAGATAATGTATATAGTGCTGCTGTTGAGAAGCTGCAAAACAATGTTCATGGAAGTATGGGTATTATTAAGAAGAATGAGGAAAAAGATAATGGTCCCTTAATAACTCTGGCTGATGAGAAAGATGAACCTTCTACTAACAGTACCTCTTTTCTCTTTGATAAAATACCTAGTCAAGAGGAGAAACTTCTACCTGAACTTTCAAGTAATCACATTTCTATTCCAAATGTGCAAGAGACACAGATGCATCTTGGTGTAAATGATGATTTGGGATTGCTTGCACATATGACGGGTAGTGTAGATATAACATGTGCTTCAAATATAATAGAGGACAAGGAGTTCAAGATTCACACAACTTCAGATGGAATGAGTAGCATTTCTGAGAGGGAGTTGGCTTCATCATCTAAGGGATTAGAATATGCTGAAATGACTGCTACAACTCTTGAGACAGAGTCTTCTGGTAGCAAAACTGTACCTAGTGTTGATGCAGGAAGTGTAATATCAGATACAGAAAGATCTGACGATGGTAAAGAAGCAGCAAAGGAGATACGGAAGATCCAGACAACTACCACAACCCAGGTAAGTTTCAAGTGCTGTAGCCATGTATGTGTCTGATGTAATTGCTGTACGTTGCTGCTGGATAAATGAGTCGTATGAGATCTGAGAGATGTTTGAAGTATATTTCTTTAATTATATGAAAGGTTTCCATCCTCCAAGCCTATTTGCTTTGAAAATGCTGTAACATGTGGAAGGATTGTGAAGTCTTTCGTGAATATAGAAAATATGTATTGCAACTGTGGATGCTTTAGTTTAAAAAACTTAGCTAAGGGAATCTCTCATCCATTTTCCTTAGTTCTCATGGAGAGATTAACTAATACTCTTAGAATTCTGCTTTAGACTTTCTTGTTAGTATGTCTTAAGATTAGAAATATCTATATTTACTATGAAATACACATTGAAGTATTCTACTCTTGCTGTACCTTTCTCAGAATGTAGTCTTGCAGCATTTTAGTACGCTGTCTTTCTTCCCTGGCATAAATAATCTCCATATTTGATCCTAATACAAGAAAAGGAATAGTTTAGGGATAATAGAAGAAAAATTTGATTTCCAGGCCACAGATGATTAATTTAAAAAGTATCTACTTTCTTCTTGGAGATCCTTTCTTGTCTAGGTCTCCCTCTGAAAAATTCTGAAAAATCAGTGTTTTTATGAGAGCCATAGCGTTCTGAAAATGGGAAGGCCAAGGCAGAAGTCTACTCTTTGAAAGAATTTGTACTCTGTATACACAGCAAAATATAGGATCACTATGAACTTTTAAAGCACAGAATTAATTTCCTCGCTGGCATTGTTCAGACTGCAGCACATAATCAAAGATTGCTTTTAAGGATGTTATCGAGTGAAAGAGTTGACTACCTTCAGGATTTTACTAGCTGACTATATGTCCAGTATGTACACCAGTATTTATCTTCTAGGATTTAAAAGTCAAGCAGACTTCCTGAAACTATGGAAGAACAGCCAAACAAAAATTGCAAAAATTGCTCTACCTGGTACTGTGTAGTATGTACCAAATCGTGAGAAGAAAGAGTTTTAGAGATACACTCAAGTACACTCAAAGTACATGTCATCTGATGAAAGAACACAGATCAGCCTGCCCGCTTTGTTCTTCAGGGAGACAATACTTTCAGAAAAACTCCAGTGAATGGACATTTTAATTTATTTAAAGAATCTGTGGTTTCCAAAACAGATACTTCCCCTTTTAAAAAAAAAATTTAAAAAACGGTTACTCAGACCAGTGGGTTCTGACATACAGAAAGAGCACTGTCTTCTAAGTCTGTCTTCTATGGTAAGAACCTCTGTTTTGAAGAGAAAAACAGATGGAGCTCTTGCATTCCCTAGACAGGTATTATAAGAAAAGTTTGGGGTTCTCTTGTAAGTATTTTTTCAAAACTATGAAAATCCTCATAGCATCAGTGACAGACTATCAAGCATTGTGTAGAGATCCTTGTATTTAAAAGCATTCTGTGTAATAAAGAACAAGCCCTGAAAGCTCTCGATAGGAATGGTGTATCTATTACTATCAATTGCCAAACACCTTATGTTAAGTCTTAAAGTTAAGACTGTTAATACCATGGAAACTGATAAATGGAATGAATGGAGGATAGCAAGAAAAAGGAGCACTCAGTTTTTATTTTGAAATATGGATTTTTGTTTAAAGAGTAAAAGACAAGTGAAATGCTAGTATTCATTTGCTACGTACATATATGCACCCATAAAAACAGTGAATTTGTAAGAAAAATCTTTAATGAAGAAGATAATCTGACTTTGTACTAGCTACTGTAGAAAATCCTGTTGGTGTGCCTTTGGGACTTTTCTGTTCTTCAACTGCTTTTCTTGATGAATTTCACCTATAACAGTTGAATCATAAAAATGTAAATTCCTCAAGCGTAAAATTATTTGTTAGGATTAAAATGATACATAAATCTTAATGAACTTTTATCAGATCATTGTAAGATAGGAGGAACAAAATGTTTTCCAAATGTTTTACTCTTAGCTACTCACAAAATTCCTAACATATCATTTGGATTTGCAAATTATCCACAAACTCTGTACTTTTCAAGAGTCTGACTCTACAAGTTGTTTAACTCCCTTGATTCTCCATATACTACTTAAATTACAGTTATTTCTCACTAAAATCAATGATAAACTACAATGAATTGAATTAAGTCTGTAGCCATTATTATCTCTTTTAAATAATTTTCTTAAAAACAATTATCAACTGTGTAACCACCAGAATTGTTGTTACCTTCTAATCTCTTCTTTGGGTGTTTCAAAATACCCTGTGAACTGTAAGCTGTCCATAGTTAAATATCTTTTCTGTTTAAATGAAGTTAAACTTAATAGAAGAAGATGGAAATATGTATTAAATAAAACATAAATTAAGCATTATTGGTTTCATGAATAAAGAGCAATGTTAATTTTAACGTGTCTACAGTGGAGCTGGAGATTGGAGTTTTGATTGCAGCATGCGTGGGAACTGCCACATTAGATTTGATCTCTTTGAGACCACTGAAAATTACTTAGAGACTGGCCACCCAACTGTAGGTAGTTGGGTTTCATGGTGGTTTATGCTATGCACATCAAAGCCCATACTTGCAAATACAGTATTGTTGGCTAGATAAAAGTTCTCCTGTTATGGTACAATTATGATACCATTACTGCTGCTGACGTGACAACTACCTGTAGTTGTACCCAAAAGAGAACAAATGGTATGTGAATGGAGTTGCTAACCTCAAATTTTCTAAAAAGAGATCTACAATCAGCTCCCCACCTTATCAGTAAGAAGTAAGCTGTCTTTCATTCACATGGACTGAAAGGAAGCAACAAATTGCACAAATTGCACAACAAAGTAGAGATGGGAACTCCTGCGTAATTCTAAGAGTTAATGCCTTTATCAATAGTAGATCAAATATTGAAAAGTATAAAATTAACTCTTTCCTATGGTCCCAACTAGGAAAGATTGAAAAGATAATTGAAAGCACTATGCAGAAGATTCATGCAAAAAATTCAAATCTTAGATAAGTCTAAGAAAAAAAGAAAAAAATCATTTAAAGATAACTTCAAGAAAAACATAAGAAGTGAAAGCAACAGTAACAATTTTGATCCCAATAGGTCAAATTGAATGAAGGAAACATGCCATGCTCTCAGAATGCTGGCTACAGAAGATCAAAATCAGACTAAAGATCTGTGAAGCTTTCCAGCTCAACTCCAATGCCATGTCCATTTTTACACTGCTAGCACAAATATTTTGTAAATGTCTTTTTGCTTTTAAATGTTTTAAAACAGATTTAAAACAGTATGCTGAGATCAGGAAATGAATATGTGAGCAAAGCAAGATTATTTTCTGTTTTGCCAGTTTTAGGCTGATCTAAAGTCACTTTAAAATAATTTCAAGGATCAGACTTTGTATTTCTCCTTTCAGAGACGTTGCACATTATAAGTAATTTCATTGTTATGAATATTTACCTCAAATGCAGTCAAAATGTTTGTTCTTTACTATTTTTTCCTTCACAGTAATCTCCATCATATCCTCTATGTGTATCTTTTAATTTTGTCTTTAATCACCAAGTGGAAACAGTCATGACTATGTAGGTCTTGAAAGGGAATGAAATTAACAACCACCACCTGTTGGGAGAATCTAAAGAATGTCCTGAGGATTCATAAAACTGTTAACTAATTAACAAATTGTAACAGAATTGACAAAATGAGATTTGGAAGACTAGACTTGATTCTCTAATGATCCTTCTAAAAAGACCAGATAAGTAAATTGGTTTTGGAAAATGAGGAGCTGTCTAAAAGTACGCTGATTCCTTGAAGCCATCACTGTGTAGTTTGTCCATGTTTTGAGTCAAATATTCAAAGAAAATTGTGTTATCAGCACAAAAGAATAGTTGTTTCCTATAAAAAAAGTCTTGTCACTGCTGACCTTGTACGTGCTGCATTTGGTCTTTTCTATAATACTTCAAGTGAAGAACCTGAGTGTAAAAACATTGGTGAATAGCTGAAAGGAAGGCCAGCCATAGCCCCTCAGTGCTGATTGATTTGAATTGGAGCACCTCGTTTACTGAAGGATACTGCCTGCTTTGGAATATCTCCTATAGTTTGTGCTCGAGTCCAGTTTGAGCCCATCCTTTCTCAAATTCTGTGATCTGTTCAAAAACACATTACAAAACGTTAACATGAGTTTTGAACTTCTTGTCAATGTAGGCGGTACAGGGTCGATCTGTCACCCAGCAAGACCGGGATTTACGTGTTGACTTGGGATTTCGAGGAATGCCAATGACGGAAGAGCAGCGACGACAGTTTAGTCCAGGCCCACGCACGACTATGTTTCGTATTCCGGAGTTTAAGTGGTCTCCTATGCACCAGCGGCTCCTGACAGACTTGCTTTTCGCACTAGAAACAGATGTACATGTTTGGAGAAGGTAGGTGGTTGTTTCTTCTTTAACTCCTGTTTTGTGTTTCCATCAACAAGGAAAGATTAGATGTGTTGTAGAGGGGGTGTTACTGGGATAGTGGAAAGGGAGAGTTGGTGGTAGCTGAAGTGCCCTTCTGTATCTTGTATCTTCTCTTGTCACCCCTTCCCAGCCTGTAACAGCTCTATTTCACAGGTAACCATTTCTGTTTTCTTGAGAGATTGTATAACTCATACATACGTAACTAAACTGAGCTGCTCTTTCAGCTTATGTTTAGCGTTAATCTGCTGCTTCTGTTTCAGACATGAGGAAGATTTGCGTGTCTGCTAATGGCCATTTTTTTCAACCGATCAAAAAGCTCAAAAGAGAGCTTCTCTACCTTCAAACCTTATAAATAAAAACTCTTTCCTATAACATTTTCTAAGGAATCACTCTTTCTAGTTGACAGATTTTTTTTTGCATGCCAGCTCCTCGTTGTAGTTAGTCTTGGTGGTTATGTTATATTTTATGACAGCAATGTGATTTCCTAGTTTTTTTGTACATTTTAACAGAGATACTCAATAACTCATTGTTATCAGAGCCCTTAGGTATAACAGACACTATTTAATCTAATTTCCAGGACAAAATAGTTCATTTTCAGAAAACTGGAGCATAGTTGTATCCAAGGACCAATTTATATTGTATTTAATTTCCAGTTTGGTGAACTGTTCTGTGATAGTCACTAGGAAATAGACAATTTTGATAATTTTTTTGTCCAAATATGTGGGAGGGGTTTGTATTTTGTGTTTAGGTAATGCTTGGAGATTAAAGTTCAGTTTGTAGATTTTCAATTGAAGCCTTTAATTTTTGTTTGCTGGCTGGCAACAATGTTGTTTTGGGAAAAGAACATACTTGTAGACTGAGTATTCCTCAATATCTTCACACTGGTTTATATTTTTGGGGAGTGACTGTTTCATGGGACAATTTCTCACCAATTAGGAGTTGCAGAGATTTCAGCTAATCTTATTAGCATTTGTGGCTTGCAAAGCTATTGCTAATGCTAAATTTAACATTAGTTAATAAAGTTAATATTAGATCAAGGTGTCACCATATTATCAAGTTTCTCCTTTAAAACACTAGCAGGTGTTATCATTAGGTGTTACCAAGGGTGCTTCAAATGGCACTGGTGCAGTATGGTGAACTCTTAATGTTAAATAATAACTTTCACGTGGAAGAAACAATCCCACTGCTTTCAGCAGAACTGCCTGTGAAGTGAAGTACTGGTTGGTGGGAATAACAGATTATGAGCCATTGTTCTCAACTGCAGATCTGAAACTAATCCTGGTGTGAAAATAGG
This sequence comes from Fulmarus glacialis, assembly GCF_000690835.1. NCBI lineage: Eukaryota > Metazoa > Chordata > Aves > Procellariiformes > Procellariidae > Fulmarus > Fulmarus glacialis. The sequence goes on along the minus strand of NW_009222749.1, from coordinate 6,850 downwards.
TAGCAATTAATTTGTTCATTAGACTAGTCCTGTTCATATTTTTAGGCAATTTACATGCAAAGTTTTGTAGACAAGATTTTGCTTTTATATGAAAGAAATATTCACGATCTGGTTGCAAAGAATAAATTTATCTAAACTTCTATTTTAACTGGTTGTTTTTAATCCATCCTTTCTTCTGTTCTTGCAGTCACTCCACAAAGTCTGTGATGGACTTTGTCAATAGCAATGAAAATATTATTTTTGTACACAACACAATACACCTCATTTCCCAGATGGTAGACAATATTATTATTGCTTGTGGAGGAATTTTACCATTGCTGTCAGCAGCCACATCCCCAACTGTAAGTACAATATTTCCACCTAGTGGTCATATTAGAAATTGTTTTTACTAATACAAACCACTATTTACATCTGACTTTTCTTCTTTAGGGACTCCTGTCCCCTCTCTGCTAATTCCTTCAAAAAAATTAATTTTATAATCGAAACTGTTAAGCTTTGATATACAGAGTGTTTATAATGTTTTGCATTTGAAATGCTAATTTTATTAGAGAAGTAGTACTAAGTAAGAATAATATTTCACAGATATTTAATACTTCGTTTGAAAGAGAAGACCATTAGGATCATGGTTACAAATCATAATTACTGTAACAAAATGACATGCTTTATGATGGCTAGTCATTGATATTCATAAATCTGTTTTGCATGGCCACCATTTGTTTGCATGCCAAATGACACCAGAAGTCATCACCTCACTACTCTGTTTACTTCCTCCTTCAGTAGGTTCTGACCTTTGTTTCCGTTTTTTCTTTTTTTAATCTTGTATTGAAATAGGCTGATATTTTTACATCCACTCTGATGTTCTTAGTAAGCTGTAATTTCTTAGCTGATCACAGTTCAGGCAGGCAGAGTAGCCTAATAGAATGCTTCATGAAAAAGGGAGAAATATTTTGTAAATATTGCATTATTGTCAATAGTAATTACAGTATTTGAATGTGATGCCTTAACTGTGCATGTAATATCTGTAACTATTTCTTTCATACTATATGTTTTGCCTTGAACATCCCGTAAGCATCTGCATTTAGTATTGGTCTTTGAAAGGGGAGAAAATGAGGCCGAGAAGGGACAAAGAGGCTTCTCTGAAGTAATGTGGCTAGTAGGCACTGGAGGCTACAAATGTAGTTTGGCAGTAAGAGTTCAATTCCTTTTTCTAGCCATTCAGCAATTGAGATTACTTTACTTTGCCTCTACTATTATTTCTAATTAGCTAGCAAAAAAACCTGTTTTGCACGATTTTATTTGAAAGGTATGAATGTATGGACTAGCGATTGGCTAAACACTAATATGACTTTCAGCCAGGCAATTAATGGTTAAATGCTGTGTCTTTACTATTTTCAGTGTGTTAACTGGGGAAATATTTGCTATAAGCAAAAGTGCAAGACTCACAGGAAAGACTTTAGTTCTCTGTAGTCACAAGAATGACATCAAGGTTGCTGAATAAAAGATTTTGCAAGTGCTTCATTGTAATATATTGGCAAGGATGAGAGTGCACACCAAGCCATCTTGAGATGCAGGCTGTACTATCAGTCTTTAGATAAAAGGACATCGGGAGATATTTTTTACAACAGACCTTTTAGACATCTTTTGAAAATGAAGATGTTTTCTTTGCCATCTTTTATATAAAAATATAAAACAGGCACAGCATTAATTACACTGCAATTCCATTGAATGGTCTTGGTGTTTTTTAGCTCGTATCCTGGTTTATGACACTGCAGAGGCATTCTATAGAATAATAATTTTGCAGTTCACCATTTCCCTCTATTCTGGATAATAAATATGTATGTGTGTGTGTATATAGCTAGTTAGTTGATAAAGCTTTATAAACTATGCATCCGTTTGTTAAAATATTGTGTGTGGGTACTGCCTTGCTACAATAGCAGTGCTTTTCATGCATTGATACAAAAGACTACATTTTCAAATTTGTGCATTATGCATGCATTTCTCCACTACATGGGGACTGTGTGTATTACTTAAATGGTCAATTTTGCAATCTGTTTAGGATAATAAAATAAAAATAAATTGTGAAATAAACTAATTCACTAAAAGATCAGTAGCTGGCTTCAAACTGAATTAATCCTACTCTGTGAAATTAAAAAAAAAGTGATTACTTTTGTCCCAGATGTACAGGGAGGGTGGGGAGAAGCAATTGATAAAATCACAAATTAACTTCACCTGGAAATAACTGTTACCATCTAGATGATGATTCATAATCACTTCCACCTAGCAGAGAGCTTCTTCCCTCCTGTTCAACTCCATTCCTGTTCCATCATTGCCTGCCCATAAACGTTAGCAGGAAGGTGGATTTATTTATCATTGTGACAGTTACGAAGAGCCCAGCACATCCTTCCTCATTCTTAGAGAAGGTGCTGTCCCTCAATATTGTTCTGGATCACAGTTATGAAGGGACCAGATGCCCTGTTTGGCATCAGACCACTTCTGAATATCCATCATATGGTGAATGAAAAGAAGTTTCATGCTGATTCTCAGACTTCTAATACTTTCGCGTCCTTGAACTGATGTGGAGAAAGTGGATGGACTGCTGGTTAGGAATATATATCTTCTCAGTCTTGAAAGGGCAAAGTAGTCCAGTGCTTACAATCGGTTACAAAAGACTGTCTCACTCTCCTCCTTCCAAGAGCTGCTAATTGGAAGAAAGAAGAGATCTGAAGCTGGAAGATTTATATAATGTCTCCACTGCATAAAAACACTTACAGCAGGCCTTCTAGTGACACTTTCTACCGGAGTAATTCTCAAGGGAGGAAAGAGCCAATATTCTTTTTCCCTCACCGATTCAAAGAATCACAGAATCATAGAATGGTTGAGGCTGGAAGGGACCTCTGGAGGTCATCTGGTCCAACCCTCCTGCTCAAGCAGGGCCATCTGTCGTGAATGAGTGATTTAGAGGCCGCTTAAAGAATCACCATCAAAGATATTAGCAGAAAGTGATTTTAATAGAGATCTATAAAGTTGCGACCTAACAGAATTCGATGGCAAGGTTCACTCTATTACTTATTACACGGATGAAAACTTATAAAGGAAAATCATCTAAGGGTTTATATTTCAGACACAGTCTAGGTTTCATTCACAATTTAGCAACACTTAATTATCAACTAATCATCAACAAACTTTAGTAACGCTTAATCACCACCACACCATCTAGGGCCAGTTGCCCCAGGACTGTGTTCAGATGGCTTTTGAGTATCTCCGAGGATGGAGACTCCACCATCTCCCTGGGCAACCTGTGCCAGTGCTCAGTCACCCTCACAGCAAAAAAGTGTTTCTTGATTTTCAGATGGAACCTGCTATGTTTTAGTTAATTACATTAATGAATGTTTTTTTCCACAAGATATACAGTCCAAATTTTGTGTTGCATCTCATGAATCCCTTACAACCTCAACCATTTTGTGATTCTGTGTGATTTTGTGATTCTGTAATTTAAACTGGGCATGGTATTAGAAGTCCAGTAAAGCAGTACTGCACTACTGTTAGGAAAGCAAGCTGTCCACATGTTACGTAAGCTGCCTTACTGGGTCAGCCCAAGGGCCCAGTTGGCATTCTGCCTCCAACAGTGACTGTTTGCAGCTTACATCAAAATACAGAAGTCTGAGCAAGCACATTGATTGCTCTAATGATACTTCATTTCAGCATTTAGGATTTTAACAGCTAGAGGGGGTGTCCGGGCTGTCATGTTTAATAATTACTGAGGAATTTATCCTTCTAGACTTTATCTAATCTTTTTTGAAGCTACTTACGCTTTTAGCCTCCATAATATCCTATGGCATTGAGTCTGACAAAGTAATTATATAACCTTTGAAGCACTTTTTGTCTTCATTTTTTTAAGCCTGCTTAAATGTATGAAGTCACTATGTGCCTTACTGTTTATGCTATGAAAGGAGTGGTTAGTCGTGTCTTTATTCATATCCATATCATTTATGACTTTGTAGGCTTGAGTCATATCTCCTGGTGTTCCTGTTTGAATCCATAGAGTCTTCATCTTGTTTAGTCTGTCTGTCTTTGAAAGCCTCTGATCCTCCATATCTCTATTCTGTGGAGCTTTTCTGGGGTGTCAAAACCCTCACATTTTGTAGATCCTGTAGAATACATATATTCAGTTTATCAAAAGTATGAGCTTGTTTTACTTCATTTCTTCCTTTTTCAGTTTCATGAATGGTGACTCAGATATTCCCACTTAAGGCCTTTTGGGCCCATATTGAAATTTTAAAGTAGTAATTCTTACTTATTTCCTCCTAGTGTGTTGTATTTGTGGCATAGGACACGTAATTTACATCTATTTCTAAAAATTAATTTACTTTTTGGTCTGGAATAATGAAATATGAGAGCAAAAAGGCTATAGAACAGACAGTAAAGGTCATTCCATCCTTTTACTTCGGAATGATAAAACAGAATGGAATTCAGGAAGAGAATAGGGTAAACTTAGGCATCCACTTGAAGTACTTACATGTGGACTAGATTTCTAGCCGATAGAGATCTGCTCAATAGAAACAAATGATTCAGCCATCTCTGAAGTTGACATCTAGTGGCTGGTCAGCCAGATCCCTGTAGGGTCCGTCGACTGCAATGATTGTTAACCTGGAGTTGAATCCAGCCTCTTTTTACGAGGTAGCTTACTTGTTTTCTAACAGAGAAGACAACAAACAGAAAGACATATTGATCCCTTATTGATCTCACGTCCTACCTATCCACAGTTCCTTGACTTCAGTGTGTCAGTCTGAGTTCAAGCGAGGCCTCATCCTGAACTGCTGGTTCTTGAACAGTCCTAAACATCTGTTACAAAACACTCTTCTCAACAATCTGCTATGGAATTAGTTATTACATGTGTTCCATTGCCTCTCATTCTTTTAAGGGCATTTCACCTATTTCTCATTAGTAGAATAGATACTCGATATTGGATGCTTGAATTAATTAAGGCTATATGCAGAAAAGAACCAAGAGATAAATTTAGCAAAATTACTTTCAGAATATTGGAGGAATTGCAGATTTTTTTTTTCCTTTTGTGCAACAGATTCTGTATTGTGTTCCCTCCCTTGCTGAAAGAGCAGTACTGTCACAGTTTCTTTAAAAAGATGAATGTTTGGGAAATTTCCCATTTCAGAAAGACTTTTTCTTTTGCATAGTTAGGATTCGTAGTGAAATGGCATTTCTTCTGGGCTGGGTGGAAAATTACTCCATGATCCCTTGTCTGCTGTAGAACAGGCAATCTTAATTATGGAATTTCCTCACTATTGAATTCTTGTAATAGAAATCTGCCTTTTGCCTTGCTTTTTTTTAATCCAGACTAGGATGATCTGAATAGTGCTGTGTATAGGAACCTTTAAATATGAATAGGAAGAAGAAAAGAAAAAATGCATTGTCTGTGGAAACAAACCACTCACAAATCTGTGAGTGACTGAAGAGTAGAGTGAAGGTTATACGTTTGTATGGAATACAGGGGAAACTTTACTGTAATTCACAGTAATCTATTCCCACATGTTTTAGTATTTCCCTTGATTTCAATTCTATACCACCTCTGTCTCAGGGTCTGTACAAGGACTTGCTTCAAATGCTGGTGTGTTTAAAGGGTTGTCAATTGTATATGTGAAACGATTTGAAGTGGAAGCAAATATTAACAAAAAAATATAACCAGTTTTGTTGTTTTACAATATAAACTGGAGCGTGGTGCACTGATGTAAAAATTGTCAGCTAGTAATAGGGAAAAAATAACCATAAGTTAATTCTCAAGGTGCATCCAGCTACAAAAGAGGAAGACACATTTAAAAACTGCTTGAACATGGTATTTTCTGTTCCAAAAGGAAATAAAGCAGTTTGTTTCAGCTTGTTTTCCTTTCTGTTAGATTAGTTTTTTCTACTATTTAGATTTAAAAAATACTGACATACGCCTGAAAATTCAGGTTTTTTCGCTTTTTAAAACATAACCAGTGAAAACTTAAGGATTAGTTCCTAGCCCATTGTGATAAGAGAGAAAGTGCTTCTACCTAAAATCAAAACATAAAAATTTTACACAGCTGTTTTAATTGTGAACATTGAAATTTGAAGACTAACTCAGTCCCAGGGGCTTAGTGAATCTTTTTTTTTTTTTCTGTTGTTCAAAAGCATTCAAATATCCAGTATGATATTGGTTTAGGTTGAAGAAATCACACCCAAATGTAATATATATAATGAGCTATGTGTTGATTTAAAGGAAGGAGCATTATGCGTGAAGAACCAGTTTGCTTTTTGTGATTTACATTTGTTTTGTCAAAGCATTTTAAACATATTTGCCTCCTCATACAAAGATTAACTACTTTATTACATTTCAGTTAAATGGCTTGTTGTAAAACGCTCATTTTATTTCTATATAATCAGTGAAAACATTAGTTTGATTTACATTGCTCCATAAAATTGCTCTATGTATTTTATAAAAGATGTACATTGGTTTGGAAGAATCGGTGTTTACATGAACTCCGTAATAATGCAAGATTTACAGTTTTCCTTGTGCATAGCTATCTCTTAGAAATCTTTATTTTCAAATGAGCTGAAATGTTTTGCTGTTCTAATTATAAATTAAACAAATGTCTAATTCCAAGATACTAATTTGTTTCAATTTTACATTGTATTTTTAGTTAACTTAAATAATTTTCTTTTTCTTTTATTGTTGTGATCTGTTGTCTGTTTTGTCTGTTGCATGTCCAGGGTTCTAAGGTTAGTATTGCTGCTGTAAGTTTCAGTTTTTTGCATTTTCAAAAATATCTTATTTTTGATCATTTAATATTTTGGCATTATTATTATTATTATT
>NW_009222748.1:0-24310 GCF_000690835.1 Fulmarus glacialis | reverse complement strand
AAGAAGGGGGGGAGGAATGCACCACCACAGGCAGCCAGGGCCTGTCCCACCTTCCCAGCCCAGAGCAGGGCAGCCAGGGGCACTTCCCTGGGGACGGGCCTAGGCTGGGCCGGGACGTGGGCCCACAGGTGGGGGTCAGGACCAGGTGGATCCACAGGTGAGGGTAGCTTTCGATTACAGATAGCTGAGCCCCTGGGCTATAGATTAAAGCATTGGTGGAATTAAATTGAATTTGTTTAAACCAGAGGCCTAATGTTTTCTCTTTTCTTTATTTGTATTCTAGCCCTTTCAGGATGATTATGCAACAAAGCAAAATAAAACAACGTTTTTTAAAAAAAATTGTCTTTGAATTACAAAGCTGGTTTGTTTGGTGAGACAAAAAAATAGTTTGGAAGATAAATGCAGATGATGAGAAATCTCAATTCAGTAAGTAAAAAATCTATATAATGTTTTTCAATATCTTGTGTTCAGAATTATGTACAAAAATGCCACACATCTAGAAAACCTCTACAAGCATAAGCCAAAAGATAACTTCCTTACAGTTTCAATCTGTATGTTTCATATGTTTTAAAATACATTTTTCCCTTTTTTTCCTGGCCTATGTTATCACTTTTGAACTCTCTTCAGGCCACATTTGGGTTTCCCTCCACCATTAACAATATCCATAATCACTGCATCGACTTTTTCTACCATTTACCACTTCAACAGTATGTCACAAAATCACTGAAGATCGAATTTCCAAACGATTTCAATCAATCAGTGAAGAACACCTTCTTGTTTTCTTGGGAGAAAAATTTCTAATTAAAATAAGAGAAGTGCAGAGTAACATTTAGAAAATAGTTATTTACAACACATTGAAAAATAAACTTATAAAATAGGATGTTCTGATGAACCACAATAACTGTATCTGCGACATCTAATTCGAAATGTTACATATGGTAGCAACCATTGTTAAATTATCCATAACTAATTGGCATTGTAATTGTCTTTAATCTGAAATAGACAATTAAACATGTTCTGGACTGTTAACTGGTTCATATTTTAAGTATTCAGCTAATTAGACATTTCCTAAACTATTCATTTTGTATGTGAATAATTTTGCACTAAAATCATAACAGAATGCTTTCATTTTTTCTGATCACTTAACATTATTGAAAAATTCCCCAAAAAAGGAAAGAGATACCTCATTCATATATAGCAATTAAATTAAGTTGTCACCATATATATAGCAAAAAGATAAATAAAATTAATAACATTTTCTGCTGTGAATGTCTTAAATGGAATTGAATTTGCTCTGCTTTCATTTAAATCAGTGTCTTTCTTCAGACTTCAAAAAACTTGACAAAAAGGATGTATTTTGGAGCACAGAATTTTGTTTTGTTATTAAAAACTCTAGCATCAGGACTTTTGGGACAGAGAGAGAATAAAAATACTAAAAAAACTATTTGATCATTTGTACATGTTGGTTTGGGGTTTTTTTGTTTGTTTCTTTCTTTCTTTCCCTTCCCTTCATTTTTCTTTTCCTATCTTCATTATAAACTGTATAAGAAGTAGATAGTATCATGCAAGTTATACAAGAATTTAGGACTGAAATAACCTTGAAAATGTGTATGTATTCTTGTGAGAGAACAAACATGTGAAATCTGGCCAAGTCTCAGTGAAAGCACAATTCTTCTATTGTCTTAAATTCCCATAAATGACACAGTTTTGACCTTGACAATCAGAAGTGGTGTGGGGCAGTCTGCTCAAAGAATAATATTTGAAGTCTCAAATCAATTTACTGTATAACTTATTTTCAACACTTACTTGGAAATACTTAACGGTACTTCAAGCAGAAAACCAGGTTTTACCATTGATGGAGTGAATCCCAAATGTCTCTCCAAAGCTAGAGCAGAGTTTTGGGAATTGGTTACTCCTTTGCACCCAGCTCTTACAAATTAGGTCTCGTAAGGATTTGGAAATCTCTGAGGTTTTCTGCAATGGCTTCACAATCACATGTCAACAGTATAGGCAACCTGGTTGCCTATATTTATTGCTTTATATAAACAGTGTAGGTTGTATTGCTAGAATAGGTGCCTATAGGGAGTTACGGCATTGTTGTGAGTTAACCCTGGTAGGCAGCAAAGCTCCACACAGCTGTTCGCTCACTCCCCGCAGTGGGATGGGGAAGCGAATTCAAAGGGCAAAAGTAAGCAAACTCGTGGGTTGAGGTAATGCAACAAAGCAATAATAAATGTTTAATAAATGAAGCAAAGCTGTGCACACAGGCAAAGGAAAATAAGGAATTAATTCACTACTTCATAACCACAGGCAGGTGGTTAGCCATTTCCTGGAAAGCAGGGCTTCATCACAGGTAACGATTACTTGGAAAGACAAACGCCATAACTCTGAACATCTCCGTGCCCCGAGCTCTTATTGCTGAGCTTATATGGTATCGGATATCCCTTTGGCCAGTTTGGGTCAGCTGTCCCAGCTGTGTCCCCTCCCAACTTCTTGTGCACCCCAGCCTACTCACTGGGGTGGGCAGTATGAGAAACAGAGATGTCCTTAACTCTGTGTAAGCACTGTTCAGCAACAAATAAAACATCCCTGTGTTACCAACGCTGTTTTCATAACAAATCCAAAACATAGCACTATACAAGCTACTACAAAGAAAATTAACTCTATCCCGGCCAAAACCAATCCATAACTTAGCAGAAAATATTTTTACATCCCTTTTGTAATTACCTCTAATGTTCTGAGTACATAATTTTCAAAGTGTTCAAGAAATTTAGGAGCCCCAATTCCACTGACATTTGTTACAGTGAGTTTTCTGTTGCCATAGAAGGTCACAGCCAGAATGTAAAATGGAATAAAAATTGCATCTTGACATGTAGACAGTGAGAATACTATTCATGAGGTTTCTCATAACATATTTTAACATGCAGGTGCTGTTGCATTTAAGATCCATTTGCTAAGGAATAGTGATTGTATCAGTTTTCCTCCATTAAGTACCACCGATCATTTTTCTCCTGATTTGACTACCCAATCCCTCCTTCACTTGCTACTGTGTTGTCAACCCTAAGCGACTTGTGAATTGAACCACTTAATATGGACCATTTGCTAAGCAGTTGAGCTAATGATTAGATTTCCTTAGCTTTTGCAGGTAACTGTGTTGATTGCTTTCATTCCTGATGAGATATATTACAAGAAAAAGTCTTGTGCCTTATCTTTGCGGAGATCTTTGTGGATGCTCTTTTCATTCTTCAAGCATTTATGTTCAGGGTAAAAGGTTAACTAATCTGCTTTTATTTTCACTTTATTGTTTTCTGGGTTTTTTAGATAGAATTGGAGAGAAATCAATCTTCTTTGGAAGTGTCAGTAACTCAGACATTGAACTATAAATACATTCCCAAGCCAGTGAGATTCTGCTCACTAATACATGAAGATCATCACCAGTATGACCCCAGCTGTTATATCCAGGGTTGTTTTTATTCTTTTAACACAAGAATAGTAAGCTTTGGACATACATTTGGATTAATACTTTGTACAGAAATGTCCCTTCTCAGAACTACAGTTTAGCCTTTTATTTTCTTATTGTCATCAATTGTATATTGTTTGACTATTGTAAAACTCTTTCTGCCAGAATCACTGGTGATACCAGCTTCAAACTGCACTACTTCAGCAGTGCCACTGCTACAGAACACTGTAGCATACACAACCCTCCACCTCCCTACCAAAAAAAAAGTGATTTATTACAGTTTAAACTGTGCAATTCTAAAACCCCCAGTCTGCTCTCAGCTATGGTGCAGTACTGTCATTGTAGCTGGGGATAGGATCAGCACAGGTACCTGATGGACCTTCCCAGCTGCCCACCATACTCAAGAATTGAGATTTCTGCCCACCGCTGTTACAGACTTCAGCGGTAGCAGAAATGGATGCAAAGTGGGAGATTTAAAGAGAACAGTCAGACGCAACTAAAGACTCCTCAGTTTTCCAGACAAAATTAAATCACCCCATCTCAAAGATAGGAAGAAAATATTTCTATATGGGAGGCTATCAATTTGATTCTCCTCTCCTTTTTCCTCCTGAAGCCCTTATTCCACCTCTGAAAATAGAAGAGCCACTGATATTTCCCCTTACTTCTCAAATGACTAAACACAGTGTTTCCCCTGGTAGTGGCTTCTCCATTTCTTTGGGGAAGAGCATCCTGTGCAGCATTGTTGCATTCACTGCAGTGAAAGCTATTTCTAGCCTTGTTACACTCCCACATCCTAGGAACTGGGAAGAGGCTGAATGATGAGGAAAGAAGAAAAAGAGACAAGAGATACCTATCAACAGAGATCCTTTCCTGCCACCAGACCCAGACATCCTAATCAGCTTCCTGGAGGAGTGTAACAAACACTGAGAACTCCTAAAGCACTAACACTTAGAAATCTTCATGAGCATGTTGTGAATGGTGAAAACCCACTATTAAAATCAGCCAAGTACTTATGTGAGTGTTGACTGCAGGATCAGTCCATATTTGTCATAAAAATTGTTTAATCTTTTTGAATTTCACATAGGAAGCAGCAGGGAGGTCCTATTGATAGCTTCATGGTAGCACAGATATTAAAACAAAAAACAAGCAAACAAAAACCAAAAACAAACAAACAAAAAACACACACACACAAACCAAACAAACAAAAGAAAGAAAAAAACCTCTTCTGAAGAGTAGCAGAAGGTGGAGGAATTAGGAGGCTTTTATTACAGTATTCTCTCCAGACACAAGTTCATTTTTCACGTGTAATGCTTATATACAAGTAAAATAGATTACAAATCAAAATGAGAGATGATGAATGAGCATGTCTATGTTCTTTCACAGTTTTGCTCATTACCACTTCATAAGAACTTCACCATAAAGTGTTGTGCCTTCAAACTATAGCAGACTTACCAAAATTTGGAAGGAGACAGAAATGGAAGATGACACATCTTGCTTGAATGGTTCCTAACTAGCCAGAAAATGTATTCCTCTTAATTGGCACTGAGGTTTTTAAATCTTCAGCACAGTGAACAGATCAAAGTACAATTTTTAACAAATTATGAGATAGTGCAAAAAATTATATTTTGGTTAATAAGTCAGTTTATTTAATTCAGCACAAAATTCTATGGACTTGAATAGGGGCAAGGTCTAACTCATTGCATTCTGAGCATTCAATTTATTTAAAACCTTAGAAATCGAGGACACAATTTTTGCCATTATTTTTACACTGTCAAGATATACTCCTATCTTTTGTTACATTCATTCTCCTGAAAATGGATTCATGTAATTTTCCACTCTTGTTTCAAAATTTAAGATTAAGAAGAATCATCAAAGAATTTTAATATCTAGTGTAGACAGTGAAAAAATATTAACTTTTGATATGTTTATTGTGTAAACAAGGACATTAACTCCGAAACTGTCAGAGATTTTATCTGCTACCCATTACTCAACATCTTCCTCAGGTTACTGTAGCTGTAAAAAATTTCATTACATTTTTAAATTGTGGTCAACTTGTTCTGATGCTTTAAAAGGATTGTTCCATGGAAACAAATCATGTGGAAACTGATCTCTGAGGAGAAATTGGCCATAAAAAAAAAAAGAGAAAAAAAGATGAGTAGGATGTTGGCTTGGACAAATGGGATTTTTTAATTCTTTCATGAAGTATCATTTTTTTGCTGAAAATGCAATATTATAGCTTTTAGATATAGTCTTTGCAGTAAACATATACATGCATCCAATTGCTTCTATCCCATAAGAATCAAAAGGATTTGTATAACATAACAATCATGCAGCATATGGATTTTGCAGTCCAGTAATCAATTTCTCCAATTATAGTAAAAACGCAAGACTGAAAGAGCAAAAGCAAGGGACCACCTTTCTGTCTCACACAATGGGCAAGTTCAAAGATGCTTATATTTTCAGCATTTGAGGATGTCACTCAATAGATCCTGTCCCATTCCTCTATAGGCAGGATCGGGGTGTTTTGACAGAAGTGTCTGCAATCTTGTACTATCAATTCTGAGAACAAAGGAATAACTTAGTTTCTAAAATATTAGTCTAGAGGGTTTCATATTAATGCTTAGTCATCAAGCAATCTAAACCGAGAAAAGAAATATTGCATTATTTTTTTCTATCTTACTGACACTATAGTTGCAACTGTAACCCAAAACTTCAAATTAAAAAACTCTTTTTCAATGAAGAATTTCTTTTTTTTTTTTCTGTGTCATATGAAAATCCTAATTTACTTAGGGCACATGATGAAAATATAATGGACCTTTGATACCTACCACAAATTGAAGCATGAAGGTCTTCTATCTCCAATACCAGATTGAAAGTAAAGTACCCAGTTTCCCTGGTAAATATTTTAAATAAGAATAATTCTGCTGTCCAGATGAGCAGAGAGCATTGATTACTTCTGTGCTTAAGTTGATTTATCTTCATTCAGATAGAAAAATAAGGTCACTCAGAATGACAATTGTTGATGGCTTCAGCATTCGCCTTGGTAAATATTCTCTGGAGTCAGTTAGCCGGATGACTGCAGAGATTGCTTTAGTCCCAGAGACAGCATCTGGCCACAACCTTTATTTCATGTTTTGCTGAAGTCAAGTTGCGGGTTTTATTCAGGCTATTGACTAGTTCTCTGTATATGGAGCCTAGGTTTCTCCAGTCCTCATATTAGGATGGTGTCTCTAAAACACAGCATGTTGTGACACGCAAGAGACCTACAAGAGACATGTCATTTTTGCTAGCTGTGCAAACCAGTAGGTTGTTGTTTCATCCCAGGTAGCTAGTAAAAACACAGCTAGTCTGTGTTACAGGAATAGCCACTTCCTTAACAGCTGTTGAGCAAAAGCTTTTTTTATAAGCCTTTTATTGCCAATTAATTGTCAACATTTCTTGCCTTCATTCTTCTTGTTCAAGATGAACATTTATAACAGTCCAGCCTCTTTGATTTTTTTTCTTTCTTTTTTTTTTTTCCTGGCAGTGATTTCGGCCTTGCTTGTTTGTTGTTGGGCCAGTGTTTCCTTCTACATTTATTTCCCATGAGATATATGTATAAAAGTTTGCCGTATTTTCCATCACTTCTTTGACTAATATATATTCATTCTGCTTTTTCTTGCTCTTTTGTAGGTAGAAGTAAAGGCTGACTAAACAATGAGAAGAATATTGCATGTCAAGGAGCATGTGACATATTTTTTCCTTTAGTGCAACAATAAGTACTGCTTCTGTCTGAATGCTTTTGCAAAAGTTATTGCATACATAGAATGAATATTTGAGACTTCCATGCATTATTTTTTACTTCACTGATCATTCTTGGGCCTTAATTTTTTTGTCATTTCCAAATCTGTGGCCAATACTGTCATGGAAAACAGAGGTCCTATGGCAGGGAGGCTATGTCATTGCCAAGGATGCAGGATATGGGCATTAAACATTGCTTAGCCTGTGGAGGAAGTAAGCAAAGCTAAGGATCCACTTTCTGAGCAAATATTCTAGGCCCTAAGCTGAGCACTAGACAGGAAGCTGCTTCTGGAAGACGTTGATTCCTGTGTTTCTATGACTGCATCAGGTTTTTACACAAAGATGGCCTCATAGAAAATGCATATATACTGTAAAAAGTTCTACCCTCCCTAGGGACGAATCATGTTTATACCTTGGTCAGTGTCCTGGTTCCAGCTTTGACCAGAAAGGGTTGATGGGCCTCACTTCCTTCTCATCATGTCTTAGCACATGATGAAACAGTGTTATTATTGAAATATATCATTTTGATATTCATAGTATCAAAATTAATGGAAACCAAAACAGTAAATAAAAAATGTACCACATCATCATTTTCATCTGCAGATACTAAAAAATCCTAGAGAAATACATCGAAAATCTTACCAGTTTTAAAATTAATATACCTGTTTCATCTCACACTCATGCAACAGAACCACTTTGTTTAGATATATAAACATAAACATTCAGCTGTGAAAGTTTAAGACATATTGTGCATATGTGTGCACTTGTACACATCTTCATTTTGACATTCATAAGCAGGCATTTGAACACCACTTTGAAAATTAGCAACTACATGGTAATTTTCCCATTAATTTCAACAGGACTAAGTTAAAGCAACTGAGGAAGATTCATATCTAAATTACACAAAGAAGCTTCACTTAGTAACAGACTATTCCAAGATAACAAAAATAAAATTGAGTTCAGCAAGTGAACAAAGGTCTAGGCTGCTGTCCACTTCTTTGGTGACTGTCAGGAAAGAGGAAGCTGCAAATAAGAAGTCAGTGACTGTTATTAGTCCACAGTGATTGGCAGGGACCTGCTGACCTGACCAGATGAAGTGGACACTAACAAAATCTTTATATTTTTGCAATAGGAAATAGTTTATCTTTAGAGGTCTGGCAGGAATATAAAAATATGAAGAAAAAGGATTTGGTATTTGGCCAGAGCAAGGTCATTATCAGCAAAGTACCTCAGATCAAAATAGTTGTTAAAAAGGCAGTTATCATGGCTAAAAGAGTGGAGGGAAGCACTGCTACTAAGAAATGACAGAAAGATGGTGGGATAGCACTTGAACAGATGATGAAAGGCAACAATCAGAACTAAGGAAAAAGCAAAGAAATAGCTACTCTGTACAGCCAAATGATGACATGGGTACATTATCGTGAGATCAAATAGCAGAAGGAGAATGTCCGTTGGCAAAAATCATTATTGAGATATGTCCCCAAAGTGAACAGACTTCTGAAAACTACCTGATGGGACAGAAAAGGAAACATTTACTTATGAACAGGTAGAGTGTCTTGTCTTTCATTTTGAGTTCAACCACTGAGGACTGTAATTTATTCTGTGCTTAAAACAGGAAGGCTTACTTTGACAACATGTATAAATTATGGTGTTGCCAACCTACTAACAATTCACAGCTTTTTGTGAAGTCCCAAAGGATAAAGTTTTGAAAGAACAAGAAGCCAGTAGCTTGGAGGGGAAGTATCTTTCAATATAGCTTCATTTGCAAAAGACACCTGCTCTTCTTCCCATTGAGTAGAAGTAAACTGAAAAGCACAAAGGCAAATCTAAATTCTTTTCCCTCTAACTGATCATAAAATTAGCAAAGGTAATGGGAAGGAAGGAGAAGGAGCTGCTCTACTGGACTGTGAAGCTGAGGGAAAGTCTGCAGGGTCTTGTTATTAAACACCAAAGTTTAGAGCTTATAGCAAACCATAAGATTCCTATGTGTAGGACAGCAGCCTTTTTCAGTCCCAATACACACAAAGCTACCTGATTGAGTAAGTCCCAATTTATAGCACCAGCAGTCCATGTAAAATACCAAATAAAAATCAGAAAAAGCATGTTTGTAGGTAAGATGTCAGGATATTTACAATAAATTCTTTGAGGTCTTTTGCCCTGTGTGATTTCCTTTTTGTTACGGGTTGAATTCTGAGGTACTTTCTAATGAAAGACAAATGCAATGCAAGCATCATGTAAAAGTAAACAAGGTAATAGCAAAAAACGTTACGCAGAGTTTCAATGGTGGAGGAGAAAAGCCTTAACAGCATTGCCTAATGATATATTGGAACTCCTGCCACCCACAGGCAAAGAAGGTGTACGGAAACTAAAAGAAGATTTAATTGATTTCTTTTGGACAAATGCTTGTTAATATCAATGATAAACCAAAACCGTTGTCCAGAAATCATTGCTGGGGTGTGCCTACATTGCAAATCAAACTGTCCACTTTGATATATATTGACCTGTGCAAAAGTACTTGGACTTTATTTTACATGTAGCATAGCCAGATTGAGTTCAGAACTGTCTATGGTAGGTGTCTTTATGTGCACCGGGGACTTAATTTATTTGGCTAAACTTTGTTCTAAATCTCTACCATTTGAGATGTCCTGTAGTGTCCAAGGCATCTGCATAGGGCTGCCAGATAGAATAACAGACTTATGGGAGACTTCCATTCTTCTAGAGAAGTAATTAGGTGTCTGAAGTGGCAACCAATGCCTATTTAAGCAACTGAATCTGTTCTTTAATGTCTAAGATCCGTTTTTAGACAAAGTAGATAAAGTCAACAAAGTTAATGGAACCCAGGAACTGATCCAACTGGCAAACCTCAATGTAGATGTAGAGCATCATTTAAGACATTCTAACCTAAGACATCCACATGAGATTTTCAGACATGACCCAAGGTTTACAGGCAAACTGTGTTCTATTGGAACCACATCTGGAAGCCAGCTGGGATAACCTTGGTTATCTCAAATAATGGTCTGTGTGGACAACTCAGTGAAGCCCTGATTGTTTATCTTAGGTTAGCAGAACTGATCTCTAGGTTCTGCTCATGTAGTCACTACATATTCACTGACTATAGTGAAGTATTCACCAGATCAAACAGCTAGTTTTACTGTCTTGTCAGTACCAATAGCAATGAAGATCAATGGATGACATGGGCCGCTGAATCAAAAGACCAAGGACTAGCATGTGGTATAAAAAAGACTGTGAGCTCACAGTAAACTGTTTTAGAAGGAAGCAGGATGCAATGAATTCCAAAAAAAGACAACTGTTTCATACCTTTCATTCCCTATAACTGGCTCATGGGTGTTTATATAACCACTCTGAATTGCTCTGACCACTGAGACAGTCTGAAAAGATATATCTAATTTGTGATGTTAGTTATAAGTAAATACATATACACATATATATGTGTGTGTATTTTCTTTCAACTACAGCATAGCCTGAGTAGTATGCAACAGCAACTAGCACCACCAGACTGCTGTTCCTATTACTGTCATAGAACTAATAAATAGGACATCCATAAATAGGTCATGAGGACATCCATCTTGGGCAGATTTTTTTTCAAAACTATATATATTCCATAAAACTCTAGAACCTACTTTTGTAGGTGCTGGGTTGCATACCAATTAACTATGGGCATCTATTGGAGCAACATGAGCCTATAGACACATTGAAGGGAAGATGTAGCTCTTCAGAGTGCCTTCCAGCCCTGCTCCCTGCAGTGACATCTGATATACCACAGAATCTTAGATGCACAGAATGATTGAGTTTGGAAAGCACTTCTGGAGGTCATCTAGTCCAAACCACTGCTCAGAGCAGGGACAACCATAGCAGGCTGCCCAGGGCAGTGTCCAGTCAGGTTTTTAATATCTCCAAGGATGGAGACTCCACAGACTCCCTGGGCAACCTGTTCCAGTGTTCAAACACTAATTTGTGCCCATTGCCTGTTGTCCTGAATCATTATGTAACACTGAGAAGACTATGTTTTCTGTCTTCTTTACTCCTTCTCACTGGGTATTTATACACACCAATAAGATCTCCTCAAGCCTTCGTCCCTCCAGGCTAAACATTCCCAGCTCTCTCAACATCTCTTTGTATGAGGGATGCTCTCCAGTCCCTTCATCATTTTTGTGGCCCTTAACTGGACTCCAGTAAGTCCATGTCTCCCTTGTAGTGCCGAACCCAGAACTGGTCCCATCACTCCAGAAGTTTTTCAGTAGTGCTGAGTAGAGATGAAGGATTACCTTCCTCAAACTGCTGGTGATGCTTTTCCTAATGTAGTCCAGCACTGGAACATCCCCAATGGACACTGGGATTTTGCAGTCAGCATGTCATCAGAGCATGCCCCTCTGGTGATGCCAGGGAATGGGAAGTGTTCCAGAGTTTGTCAACTGAGACACACAGTGCCTCACCCTCCAAATGTCTCACCTTTCTCTAAGGAGAGAATGTCTGTCCTAAACTTATGCTAATTGAATTGCAGCTAAACAGTGCCAAAAATAGACTTTGTCAGTAGTTCTCTGACCCATTTCAGACAGCTCATGTTAGAAAAATTAAAATCACACATGTGAAATTTTTCTAAGAAATTAATTTCTGTGATTATTTTTGAATGAATAATGTTCATTCTGCTTTTTGTAATAAAGCTGTATCCAGTGTATTCCTTTCAATGTTTTTGTATCCTTTTTAGAAACACACTTTGAAGCAAGTAAGTGTGAATATTTATGATGTTATGCCACCTGCATAGTTTCAAATTCTAAGTTGAACATGCATGGCAATTTTTAAGAAAAAAAAGCAAGAAAAAAGAAGGTAGTACAGTTACACCTGACAAATTTGCCTACTTTGTAAAGAACAGTTTGTAATTTAAGTTCGATTTACTTAATGATTCTTAGTGATGAGAGAGAATTTGCTTAAAATGTTTAGATCATATCAAAATTACGTTATTTGGGTTTTTTGGTACAGAAATACACAAAACAGAAATGTCCAGTCATGCAGGATTCAAAGGCAGAAAAGCTATGTTTATATTAGCTAGACCTCACACCTAAAGGTATTAAGTTACAAAGCATTTAAGTCCAAGGGTTTAGACTGCTTGTATTTCAAAGTTATGAGCTTGAATACTGTGCATGAGTCAGAATTATGAGATTTAGAGGTAGCATTCACCCACCTGTAACCACAAGTTTAAATTGTACTCCTGCAGTGCAAGGAAAGTAAAGCATAACTGCTTCTGAAGCTGACATAATGACAGATATAGCAACAGAAAGTTTGATATTTCCATTGCTTTCAGTAATGAAAGCAATGTGTCAGCATTTTTAAATGTTCACAAAGACATGCACCATTACCGCTTTCCCTAACACAATTGCTTCAAAAACTTTTCAAATCTTACACACACCCCCTCACGGGAATACAAGACTCTTGCCTTCAAAACAATTTGAGCAATGTTATTTAATAAACAACCCCAAAATAATTCTAAGAAGTAAGCCTTTTTGAGCATACAGAGTAATATTTTCTTCTCTGTTGCAGGTGGCAACAGCATTCCTACATTTTTTGGGAATTAGAATTTTGTTTGAAAAACTGTGAAATCATACATAGAGCTACCCCAAGTTTCTGAGATAATTACACACAAGGTGACTATTGATGTTGTTTCACACAAATTTCTGTCCCTCATTACGCCACAACTAGAATAAATTATGCTTCCTAATGTTAGGTTAGAATACGCTTCCCAGACCAACTCTCTATGACGAAATGAAGTGAAACACAAATAAAATTTTAATAGGGTTTACTTCTGCTTCTATAACCACATGGCATGCAAGAATCATGGAAATGACTATAAAATATGAAAAATAGAAAATACTCCACCATGTTTTAAAAATCTTCTTCTAAACTGAATGAGAAACTAAAGACAAGGGGAAAAAAATCCCCGTGTTTTGTTCATAAGTTCATAAATCCTTAAATTTAAATAAGACAATAGTTTATAAATATTCTGTATGAATTCTTCCATTTAAACATAACTCAATATTTGCTCAAGTATCAGCTATGTATAAGATAAAGGAAGAATTTTGATGGAGAGGAAGTTATTACCAACACTGGATAGCAAAATCATTTCAACTAAAGTTCCAGTCCTGCAAAAGGAAACTATAGTGCAAATAATTGGTCCCATTTAGAAACCTGAGGCTTGGTTCTTCTTTGCCCCCTCTTTTAGGAACGCATATATTTTGCACAAAACAGGTGCAAATATTTGATTGAGGATGCTGTGCATTTTATATGTGCTGTAGACAAGTACAATGGATTTCAGCTGTTGGTTAATGGTGATAAGGCCTGCTAATGCCGCCTGAAGTCTGCAAAGGTGCATATTTCCATGCTAGTAGATTTTGACAAGATGTATGGGATGTAACAGTTCTATTATTTTGCCTACATAGCAATTTTTAACAATTACATCAAAATCTAAGTAGGGCCTTGACATTGTCTCTGTAAGAAAAAATATTTACCTTGTTTAAAAAATAAGTTCTGGCCTCTTGGTCTTAGTAGACCAAGTGTCAAAACCAGAGTACAATTAGATTGTGTGAACACAAAAAGCAGGTGGGACTAACACTTATAGGAAAATATTGCTAGTTAAGCATATTAATTTTAAAATCTGTCCTGGATAAGTTCTGTCTAAATCTAGTTTTATCTCTCCTGACAACAAGTTTCTACCAAAACGACACTTCAAAGTGTAATATTTTTGCAGTTCCTAAATATTACTTTCATAGACAGATCAGTAAGTTTTCTGAAGATGAAGAACAGCTTGTGGATCATTCTTATGACATTGGCATATAAATCTTATGAATAGGGTAGGGAAAAAAAATCTTGGTTTAGTCATAAACTGCATAGAAGGTCTGTCAGCAATAAATCAAGTTGCCTCGTATTTCTACATTGCAAGGCATGTCTCAAAATGCAACATAAAAATGAATGGAAGTGTATTACAGAGAAAAATAGAAAGGATTAACTTTAGATAAATACAGTCAAAAAGTCCTCAAAATGAATTGCTTGAAATGGCTGGGAAGCTGACAGTATAATAGTCATGGAGGCTTTTTTGTGTCTTATTAGAGAGGCCTGGCTTGGCTTAGGATGTCAGCTATGTGCAAAGCTGTTGCTAGTAACAGAAAATAATCTGTTTGATGGAAAAGCTTAACACAAAGTAAACTGTCTTGTGAGGACAAAAACTTAGTGTTCCTACAAAAACTTAGTATTCTTGAAAGTAAGTGTAAGACCTCTATGTATATGGCTTAGCCACTTTCAACTTCATTAAAAAACAGAAATGTGCAAGTATATATTAAGTATTTTACGGTAACCCCTTTCTTTTAAAACTTCCCCAAAATGGGGTGAAGAGTTATTCCTTATTACTGAAGGAAAGATAGAATAAATCTGAAGGTGAAATATTTTTGCTACCAAATTTAGTAACTTTATACAGAGTCTATATAACAAAGCAGAGAGCACATGAAGAACTGAAAGAACCAGAAATTGAAACTTATGGAGTGTGAGTAAAAATAATTAAAAATAAAGAGACCGTAAAGAGAGCTATGCTCTAAAGATTTCTGCAATTGAAAAGATTTTCTATATTGTCTGTGGTGATTAGTATATGTTGCAAAATTTACAGTACATACAGTAGCTCCTCTCCTTCATCAACTCCAGTATTTCATGAAAATGTCATTTGTGCAATATCAGTTTGTTAGTGTAGGTAGTTATGGAAAACCTGAAAACAAACACAGCAGGTGCGCTAAATATTAGACATTTCTGGGTTTGTGTTGATTAATGGTTCAGTTTAACATGACCTTTAAAATCATTTTTGCTTGTGAGTAAAAAAATAGTACTTGCAAGAGATCTGTGAGAAATGAAGCAATGGATTCAATAGACTACCATTTAATGCACCTGGGAAAAAAAGGCACTATAACTAAAGACCTGAAAAGTTTTTGAACAAGGAATAATCTTTTAAAGTCTTATTACTTCTGAATGACCCCTAATTTACAAGTGGGTTTCTGTTAGCACTAAATTAGCTTAATATTTTTGAAAGGAATTCTTAAGACCCTGCTATACATCTGTCTTTTCCCCTCTTAGACTCAAGATTTGAATTTTCTTATTTGATTTCCACCTATACATGTACAATCCCTGCTACAACAGCTTGTCCTTAGGACCAGAGAGTGCTCTTTGATACTGTTTTATTTATTAGCATAGGTGAAGCCTTTTGGTTTTACTTTCAGTAACTAACAGGAACATATCACACATGAGGATAGCTAGGACAACTTAAGAGCCTTAAAAGAAGTCTAAAGGGAGATCTCTGTCCTATCTACAATCAGCTAATGGAAGGGTGTAGAGAAGACAGAACCAGACTCTTCTCACAATGGAAAGACCAGAGACAACAGACATAAGTTGGAATATGGGAAATTCTGACCCAATGTGAGGACCAGCGTGACACTGGATCCAGTTTCCCAGCGAGGCTGTGAAATCTCCATTCTTGCAGATATTCAAAACCTGACTGGATGTGGCCCTGAGCATGCTCTAACTGGCCTTGCTTTAAGCTGGAGGTTGGATTGCATGGTCTCTGGGGTCTCCTCCAAGCTACATGAGTGTCATTCTGTCATTTAACATACATACATCAGCAGAGGTGGAGATATTATCCTCCATACATTCTGTATGGATATGGACATATTTTCATTGGCTTCACATGAAAGTAGAACTTAATTAATTTTAAAAGAAATTAAGTAAGTAAAAGCACAATGATACCCTGCTCAGGAAAGGTTTGAAACTTTATCAAATTATGCTCATTTCTTAAGTCTTGTATAAGCCTTTTGTCAACAGTTGGAGTATGAGCAACAGCAATATTATAAAAATTTCTTGAAAATAAATGATTCATTGAAGAAAAATCATCACTGGAACAAAAGTGAGCAAGACTATGGGGAAGCAGATTTAATTTGCATACAATTTCTTATCCCATTCCTTTAGGCATTAGGAATAAACTTTAAAAACAGTTATAATGAAGGTACTCAGAAAAGGGATTCCAGAAGGAGCAAATGGGACAACTAGCTATTTACTATAGACTACTTGATGGACCTCCTCTAAGGATAACTTAAGATTAATAATTTTTTCAGGGCAAATAGAAGAAGTTGTCATTAAGTGCAATTTATTAAAAACAAAAAATATTGCTGAGAGTAGCAAAACTTTATCTGCTTTGTAATGGATAGTCTTCAGAGCTGTAAAAAAATTGTTTTACTTCCTTACCACCAGCATATATGTTTTCCAGCTACTATATGAGTTCACAAGAAGAAGGAACAGTCTTTGCATTTTTCCTCTAAAGAAAATGCAAAGTGAATGCGCATGCGCATGTGTGTGTGTTTGTGTGTAAGGGAGAGAGAGCAAGAGATAATGAGTGCACACACATAAATGCTTTCTTTGAGTCAAAGCTAATAAGTGAATGTCACTTAGCTTGAGCAGGTTAGTGATACGAAAAAAAAATACAGTAGAGTCTGTGAACCTTAAGCAAATCTGACTAAGAAGACACAGTACTGAGCCACTCGGCAAACGAAGGGCTGCCATTTTCTCATCATCCTTTAGACTTCAAAGAAAGTAGAAAGAAGAGAGACAAAGCTCAAGGCCTTGAGAGGCCAAAGGAAACGTTATTAATACATTTTTTCTAAGACAGCATTAAAACAGAATGATAGAACAACTAGACGGAAGAATTAATAGGTGGAACAACTAATCCCAGAAAACATTCCCAGACACATGAAGGACAGGAAAGTGATCGGGTGTAGTCAATATGGAGTCACAACAGGGAAGTCATGCTTGACCAACCTGATAAGCCTCTATGATGAAAATACTGGCTTCGCAGATGAGAGGAGAGCAGTGGACACTGTCTACCTTGGATTCAGTAAGGCTTTCGAGACTGTCTCTCACAAGATCCCCTAGAGAAGCTATAGACAGGACAAGAGGCAACAGGAACAAACTGAAACACGGGAGGCACCGTCTGAACATCAGGAAGGGCTGGTTTACTTTGAGGGTGACTGAGCACTGGAACAGGCTGCCCAGAGAGGCTGTGGATTCTCCACAGTGGGTGTGTTGCCAGCAGGTTGAGGGAGGTGATCCTTCCCCTCTGTTTAGCACTGGTGAGGCCCACACCTGGAGTACTGTATCCAGTTATGGGCTCCTCAATACAAGGCATGGATATACTGGAGAGAATGTGAAGGGCATTCTAGCGAAGGGCCACAAAGATGACGAAGGGACTGGAGCATCTCTCCTATGAGGAAAGACTGAGAGAGCTGGGACTGTTTAGCCTGGAGAAGAGAAGGCTCAGAGGGTGCAAAGGAGATGAAACCAGGCTCTTTTCAGTGGTGCCCAGTGACACGACCAGAGGCAATGGGCACAAACTGAAACACAGGAGGTGCCATCTGAACATCAGGAAACACTTTTTCACCGTGAGGGTGACCGAGCACTGTAACAGGTTGCCCAGAGTGGTTGTGGAGTCTCCATCCTTGGAGAAAAGCCATCTGGACATGGTCCGGGCTTTAGGTGACCCTGCTTGAGCAGAGGGATTGGACGAGATGTCCTCCAGAGCTCCCTTCCAACCTCAACCATTCTGTGATTCTGTGATATGCCATCCACTCATCTTTCCTATACATCACACGGCATGTCATCATGATATAAAAGTTTTGTGCTCCATGTTCTTCAAATGGCAGTTTCCGTTGCATTGTTATGCCATCAATGGTACAACTAAGGCACATGAAGCCTATTTTTTTCCACTTGTGTGTATGTCAGACAGCCTTTGATGCCTTCTCTCTGATACCTTCTTGTGACTACTATGAATTGTTCTCGTCCTTAAAGATGGGCAGATCAGCAGAGCCACCACTCACTACCACAGTGCACTGCACAGATTCTGGAAATCAAACAGGAAGTACAGGAAGAGAAAAGGACCTCTGCTGGGCACCAGACCCTGAGTCAACAGCATCAGGTGCTGCAAACCTTGGGCTTTAACCCAAATTGGTTAGTACTGACAGTAACAGCAGTCACTGTGGGACTTCTGTATTTGAAGACACACTGCACTGCTCTCTTAAGGGAGATTGTGCAGGTCATCCACTTCCAGAGTACCTGCAAGCAGCCAGGTGAAGAAGAGACTTGCCATCACACTCTGTACTTGTGCTACCTCTGACAGTGACTGGTCACTGTGCAAGCACGTAGGAAATAGCAATCGGAATAGCAGTGAGGGTGCAGAAGTCATCAATCACCTTGTCAATCCATATCCTATGCAAGGCTGTGGGTGCTGTGCAACTACCCAGACTGTGCAGGGCCTGGGATGGAGGAGGTAAGGCAGGTGGGAAAGCTGTTTAAGGGGATTCATCCTCTCATAGACTAGAATTCCCTCCATTCATTGCCCCCCCCTGCAGGACTCCTGGCAATATTTCTACTGTAAGGACTATATTTCTCTCATTTCACAGGCCTTTTTGTAGCACTGGGAAAGATTCATGGACAAGATATCCTGCTATACTGACCGCAGACATTATGTAAGAGTCTTTGAGTGGTTCATTCCATACAAAAAAAAAAGACCAAAGGAGCATCCTTTTCCATCCCAGAGGGAACACTTGGGAGCTCCCTCCACCAAGGGCAGCCTCCAGCATGGCAGATGCTGCTTATCCTCTCCAGTCTCAGGTTATACAGCTCTTTCAGTCACAACCCTCACAAGTGTGATAGCTGCAGTCCACCAAGCCTGCTATATTACAGCAGCAGTTAAAAACAACAAACAAGCCACCCAGATAGATGAGACTGTTCATCTTCCCTTTACTTTCCTCACACACACAGACTTTGCCAACCTACTTGACCCCATCCTTTTGCTTATTCTTCGCCACATCTCCCACCTTCACCAGACTTTGCTATTCCCTGAAATGAAAAGTCACAATCAAATTCCTTATGAATCGCATTTTTTATTTATAAAGTCATAGCAAATTGGAGGGTGATTTACAGGAAAAGGAGGGAAAAAAAATTAAAAAAGAAGGGGATCAAGGGGGTATGTATGGATAACAAGAAAGTCTCATACTCAGAAAACAAACAAAAGCCAAATATCATGCACCAGAAAAGGATAGTGGTGGTGGGGAGAAGGGGAAGTGAACTCTTA
Organism: Fulmarus glacialis; assembly: GCF_000690835.1. NCBI lineage: Eukaryota > Metazoa > Chordata > Aves > Procellariiformes > Procellariidae > Fulmarus > Fulmarus glacialis. The sequence continues at coordinate 4,901 of NW_009222748.1, read as the reverse complement.
CTTGTCCATTTAATTTTCTCACCAATGTCAAGATGAGCAGCATAAACCTGGCAGTTTTGAGAGTTCCCAAGCTATCTCTCTGAGGGATTCAGGAGCTCCTGGAGTTTCTTCATCTAGCCTTTCAAACCAAAGGGTTCCTCAAGAATCTTCTTGTCCTCACGCTTCTTGGTTCACTCCTCCACCTTGACTTCCATATGACTCTATCAACAAAGACCATCAGGACTTACAGTTGACCCCTTGGCACCTCTCCTGAGTATTGTTCCACTTCCAGAGGGCTCTAAACAGGGCCTCATCCTTCTGTCCCTTCATAAGCCTTTTTAGTTATATGACCAGTGGCTGACGACCCAACCTGTCTCTGCAGAGCTCCTCCGGTCAACCCCTTCTTGTGACCAAGACCTCCTCTTCAGATGTCTCTGTGAAAGAAGCATATCAGACAGAACATGTTAATCCCTGTTAGTGTCTTTCTGTATGAGCAGGGATCCAACATCTTATGTTACTGCACCTGGGAAAGAGGTGAATACCCTTCAGGTAAGTGGAGGGAGTTCTACATCAGATTGCCATACTACTGCCATGCTGTTGCCTATGAATAATCCAGCCAGGTCTGCTGTGAATTACCCACTTTGGTATGCTCACATAAGGATTACTGCTGTAGAATTAAATCTACATGGGGTACACCCTGAAGTCAGTAACCACTGTGTCCCAGTAAAAGTGCTGTGTCCTGTGGAAACCCTGAGATAAATAATAGAAGACTCTTCCTCCATTCACACCTCTTCTGAGACACATTTCCTTGCTCCCTTCCCTGAACTTATTTTCCCTTCCTAATGACCTAGATTAACACCCAGCTTCCTCCAGAATGCCAGATGAAGCACACATTCTTCTTCACCAGCCTGATAAACCAGGTCTAGATTGAGCCTAGAGGACAGTGACAGGGACCCTTCCCAACAGACTATTAGATATGTCTAGCTTTTTTGGCAGGTGGGAAATTTAACCGTATGGATACAAGATGCAAGTTATATCGTACCGCTTTTCCTTCAGCCTAGATTCCTGAACTGTTTACTTAGTTATGTGGATATTATACGGATAGTCAAGATGTATAGAGGGAAAATGCTACTAAAAGACTTCAGTAGAACTGTGCTAAGTCCAAGATTGTCTCCCCACTGCCCCAACAGCCTCTACTCAGATACCACACGTATGGAGACACAGATTTACTACATCTCCCTTTAACACTCCCTCAGAGTGCCTCAGCTGGCCATGTTTGTGTTTTGGACTTATCTAGAGCTATATTAGAATGAGCAGCTTCTCACCTAGCTTATATCTAAGCTTGGTTAGCTTTATAAAATGAGTATGTGATCTTCTGCTAAATATTTCAAAAACTTCATTCTGTTGGACACATTCTGCCCATGCTTATTACACACTGAAAGGAAAGAGTTCCTCATCGAATGTGCAACATCGATTCTATTTTAATCACAGTTGCCAAATAACATGGTTATTAGCCTTTATAACAGGCTACTGAGCTCCTTTTGATGAGCATTCTTGATGAACAATTCAGCATTTAGAGCCTCTCAAGTCTGTAAGACTGTGTTTATACTAGAAAATATAGCAGTGACAGAGAATGTTCCTGAGCACGGGAGTTTGTTCGTTTATGCTGTAAAATAGTAAGAATGGTCTCCAGTATGCTTTGGTCGGGGTCAACTAGTATTCTCCCAAATATTTCACAAATAGAAGCCAGTGATCCTTTCCAGTTGTTAGTGTTAATATGGTCCTGTTGTTTTGGAATTTAAAAGAGATTCATAGTGTAGATGTGGGCTGATCTGTGATAACTGCCCTCAATGCCAAGGTGTTTAATTTGCTGGTATTGACATAACTCAATAGAGTGAGGTGGCAGACGTATTATTTAGATTCTTGGAATACAGCTTCTTAAAAGCCGGATTAAGTACCTTATGTTTTATAGATGTCAGCTTGAGTTAATTTTTCTTTTGCTTTTTATTTATTTATTTATTCATTTATTTTTATTCAGAAAGCTGAAACATGGAAGAACCACTAGATCTGTAATGTAGAACTAATGTCTATCTTACATGAAAACATCTAGGGTTAAGTTGGTAGAATGAAGAGGTAGCAAACACATAATTTCTTCTGGTAAATTAATTCACAGGTTTATTTCCTCCACTCATAAATGTGTGTGCCTAATTTTCCCTTTTAATTTGTCTGGCTACAATTTCAAGTCTACTAAGGTTTCTTTTTCCTTAAATGAAAGGGCAGTTTAGTAATCCCATGAATGTAGTGTAGTACAATGTTGATCTTCTTTTTGATTAAACAGATTTAAATTTCTTGCTGATGGTATTTCTTCTAGACCTTAAAGCACATTTGTATGTTGTTGTACACCCTCTCAAATTTTTTCTGACATCTTATTTCCAAAGTGAACTGCAGAATCTAATACAGCTTCATATGCAGTGAGGCTAAAAATCACTTCTTTATTCCTGTTCAGTACTCCTGTTTTATATCCAGTGATTCAATACCTCATATTTTGTCACAGCATCACACTTAATATGCTTGTAAGTCCTTTTCAGAGGTACTACTTTTTAGGATCTAATATCCAGTTTATAAAGATGGCCTCAATGTCCTTATTTTTTATTTCCAACTACTCTTGACTTTATGTTAAAAACAATTTTTAAAAATAGACTTAAATCACCAACCAGACCAAATTGTACCACATGACTTTTTTCATTACCATTTATCGTCTTGCAATCGCTTGTATTATCTATGTTTTTTTCAACAAGTGTTATCCTTATTTACACGTCACTGTTAAGCAGCATCAGGCCTAGCAGCAGACCCATGGACTTTTTCCACATTGCCTTTTTCAGTGACAATTCCCTATTGTCTGCTTGAGAGCTATTTCTTAATCAACTTCTTGTGTAATTACTGATGTTCCTATTTCTATTTGTTAATTATTGTGTGCTACTAAATCAGTTGTCTCTTTTTTAATTTAATACATAAGTAGTTATGTTATCAACCAGGCTTTCAAGAATTAAATGAGATTTGGGTGACAAGAACAGTTCTCTCTAAAATCTGTTGACAAAATTTTAACTCTATCCTGTCATTTGATTTTCTATCAAAAGTATCTCAATCAGATTTCCTTTTTCTTCTTCAAATTTTAATATTAGGATAAATGATCATTTGTTTGGTCTTTTTTTTTTTTATTTATTTTTACCACAATAATAGCACTTCTCCAGGCTTCTGGCAGTTCCTTTATTTTCCAAGACAGGCTAAGCATTGTTTCATGGTCAAGGGTTTCTCAGATAATTTCTTTAGAACTAGCAGATACAAGTTCTGTGTTGTTTCTGATTTTTTAAAATGTTTATGTCTATCAGCTGTTGCTTAAATCTTTCCTATTTACAAATATTCTGGCTATGTACTATGTAATCTCTAAGTGAAGTAAATGTCTAACATTATCTCTTTCCAATTACAAAATCCAAGGTGAAAAATTCTGATAAGTGTCAAAGACTTACATTATTCTTGTTTGCTAACTCTACCTTCATTCACTGCACTTAATAAGTATTTCCTTACTCAAATTTCTTTCATTCCTCACATTCTTTAAAAAATTCCCTTATCATCCCAAGAAACAGCAGCTATGGATCTTTTTTTCTGATATCTTCAATTTCTTTTAACAAATTTCTGTCTATAATCTTATTTTTATTGTTACCTATGTCCATCTTTTCAGCTCATACTTATATTTTTCCAATCTTGAATTACTTAGAATGTACTCCTAATGTTATTTACAATATAATTTCATTGCTAAGCCAGTCTGGTGTCTGAACTGTTGATTTAAGGGATCCTTAAGAGTTTTCATACTTTAGAAAACATTAAATTATTCTTAAAGAGATTTTATTCAGGCATTTTGTTTTGTTTGCATTTCTGTCTGATTTTTTTCTTTTCCCTTGAGCAAATTTTACTTGTGTTCTTTCACAGCATGGGTAAACTCAAACTTTTGGTACACCAAGATACAAAGAGGTCTTTGGTTTCTATTTGACATTTGTTTCCTGAGTTCAAAATTTATATCCCCGAAAACCCTCCTCCAGCTATGCTGTTTGATCTCCAACCCAATTAAAGTACCAGTCTTTCTTCCTGACAAGACCACCAGGCACATAAGTTTATTCTTTGTGGCAAGTTACCTACTCCATGGTTAAAAGGATTCTCAAACTAGAAATGCTCCCTACATATTTTGTCTGCAAGGCATGACCCAAAAGGAATTCTTGGAAATTTTTACTAGGTCAAATACTGCACTGCAAGGTGATAAAGGTAATGATAATTTCCCAGCACCTGCTTTCAACAGCTGAGTGCTTGTAGCAACCTTCTTTATGATTAACAACCTGGTGTTTCTCTTTAGGCTAAAGAAGCTACCTGAACTCTGATCTTCCATGTCTAATTTGACCACTCTAACCAGTACACTACTGGGTGTAAGAGGGAAAAGGAGCAATAACTATCCATTGTGTTTTGGGGCTTCCTGGCAAAAAAAAGAACTGATATGACTAATCTGCCCAACTTTGAGTGATTTTTGTTACGAATCCTAGTGGAAAGATTTATGTTCTTCAGGCCAAAAGTGAGACGCTTAAGCATTCCTCTTGCCTTAGTATTTCTTACTGATTAGTATAGCTGGCTCCACTCAGCTTGCTGGCCTCTGTGGATCTTGCATGCAAATTCTTACCTCTCTTATAATTTCTTCATGGACTATACGCACACAACTTGATGCTGAAGCTTCTACCAAGCAATAAACACACCTGAAAGTTAAACACTGCAAAACTGAGCCCAAGCTCCTCTGTGGATAAGGCTCCAAGCATATTCACATATCTATAAATTTGCTATATATGTCTGTAATTTAAAGTAATTATAATTTTATATAATAG
>NW_009222747.1:0-527 GCF_000690835.1 Fulmarus glacialis | reverse complement strand
CCTACATTTAAGAATAAAAGACTGAATTTCAGTTAGCCTCTGCATGCATCTAAGAGTAATGAGGCTCACTATCACTCCCTTTTCGAGACTTTGGTTTATTCATTGTCTTTCTAAAAGATAGAAGCTACTTCCAGGAGTTTGAGCCAAATATCTCTGAGAAAATTGAACACTCCAACCTACCACAAAGGTGATTAAGAGACTAGAGCATCTCACATAGGAGGAAAGGCTGAGAGAGCTGGGATTGTTTAGCCTGGTTCAGAGGGAATCTAATAAATGTGTGTACACACCTGAGGGGAGAGAATGAAAAAGACAGAGCAAGACTGTTGTCAGTGGTGCCCAGTGCCAAGACAAGAGGCAATGGGCACAAATTCAAAACCATGAAATTCTGTATGAGTGGAAGAAAAAACCTTTTTTACTCTGAAGGTGCTCAAATAATGGAACAAGTTTTCTGGAGAGGTTGTGGTGTCTCCGCCTGCAGAGATATTCAAAACATTACCAGGCAGAATCCTGGGCAACTGGATCTGGTG
>NW_009222746.1:2821-6681 GCF_000690835.1 Fulmarus glacialis | reverse complement strand
CTAAAATGGCCCCGCATCACGCCTACGGCGCCTACCAAGCGGAGACAATGAAATGCTTTTCCTGTAATTGATACTGAGGATAACACGTTCTTCTTACCCCTCTCCCTTAACAAGCATTAAGAAACTCATCATTTTCAGTCTCTGAGTCATTTCCTCCTTCTTGCGTCCAAGTTGTCTGACACACCAAACACCTCGCAGTTTATCCCTCCCATCGCCAGCAAGCCCTTTCGCTCTCTCGCTGCAAGGCAGGCTTTCCCCAGGCCTTCCAGCTTCCACCACTGCCTGCACAACTTGTGCTAAGTCCTCCAGCGCTGGACATGAACACAGGAGGGGCCCACGCAACCCATTTTATTTGGAGCTAGCTGGGATTGCCAGATGTTTCACAATGGGGCTCTGTGTCCTCCCACTGCTAACAAGTGCCTAGTCCATGCTGAAGTCCATGTAGCTACAGCTTCACAGCTCTTCATACCTCAGCTGGCCGTCTCACAGCCCACTGGCACGTACTGCTGTGTCTCTGAGTTCTGTGCATAGGTACCCAGCAGGCAGGCGACCAGCACCTGAAGGCAAGAGAATAAACATCAGAGGCCGGTCCACTCTGTTACTTCTACCAGTGCTGCTGCCACTGAAACCGTACAGCAGTAGCTGAATTTTTTACAAGAAAATCCCAGTGTAACCACAGTGTAGTGTTCACAATGTGCTTATTTTCGTCTTTACTCATTTAATGGTTAAGTCTTTTCTTCCTTTACTACTGTTTTCGTAAATGTTTTCCCCTTCTGATCTGCTTGCGGGTAATTGTAGAAAGATGTTTCACCTCAATGCTACTGTCAAAAGTGTCAGGTTCTGCTTTGCATGATGTACATGAATTATTCTCTCTCGGATAGTGTGCCGGAGATTCATTACATAAACATAAGTAGATCTCTGTTCCTGCCACTCTTCGGCCAGGTAAGAAAGTGCTATTTAATGGAATTACAAAAATTTGGATTCCAAAGAAACACGGGTAAACGATGCTACCCAAAATGGAAGTTCATGTGAACAGTGATGTTTTAGCGGCTATTTAGGAGAGAAGAAAGATGGAGCAAAAAACAGGAGGCAGAGAAGGCAGCAAAGAAGCATCAGATAGATAGAATTCATCATCAGTGAACTACTACTCGGCGCTCATGAGAGCAATTCAATCCATTCACGATGAATTGTCTTCAGATTACAACCACAACGTAGGAACAACCATGCTGGGTCAGGCCAAAGGTCCATTTAATTCAACATCCTGCCTCTGACAGTCGACTGCAACGATGCCTACAGAAGAGACACAAGAACAGAATAAGCATGTGGGGGCACTTTCCTGTTACGCTCTTTTTGCCTCAAGGGGTTTGTACCACAGCAATTTCCTGAAAGATGGATTCTTTAGGCTTAACAGTTCTTCGTGGATTTTTATTCTATTAATTCAATTGTCCCTTGAACCCATGTAAAATTTGGCATCTATAAGATCTTGTGCTAATGAGTTCCACAATTCAGCTCTGTTCTCTGGAAAAATACATAATTTTGTTTTATTTTGAACTTGCCACTTGAATTTCACACCATGCTCCCTTCTTCTGATATTGTGAGACTGTAAACACAAACGAAGATCAAAATATTCATCCCCTCTATGTAATTTATGACTTTACAGACTACTGTTGAATCCTCTGTCAGCCATCTCCTTTTTCCAGATGAAGAGTCCTAATCTTTTTAGTCTTAATATAAAAAGAGCTCCATACCCTTGATCATCCTTGATTTAGGATGGGGACATGAACTGCACAAAACTCTCAAAATGCAGGTCGCCATATTTACTTTTAATTTGCTTTTTTTCCTCTGTTTCTTTTCCTAATAATGCCTGGTGTTCTGTTTCCTAATTCGACTGTTCCTGAGCACTAACCTGAACTGATATTTTTACGAACTATCTAATTCCAAGATTTCTCCCCTGAAAAGTAACAGGTTGTTCATAACCATCACTGTTTACATAAATTCAGCATTTTTTTGGCCATGTGCATCTTTTTATACTTGCAGACATTATTACGTTATTTTGACAACTGTGTACTCAATTTCATAAGGTCCTTCTGCAACTCTTTGCAGGTAGCTCTAGTTTGGCTGAATTGTTTAACGCCATTACCCTGAAGGTTTTAATCTCATCAGCAAACTTTGTCCTTTCTCTATTTGCCTCCATTTCCCTACCATTTTCTTAATTGCACAGACTCTCTCTCCCTTCTGTTTCTTATCTTTTAACCAATTAATGAGAGCAACCATAAAACCACCTTTCTTGTGGGAGCTTGTTTTCTACGAGCCTTTGGTAAGGGACCTTGTCAAGTCCTTTGGAAATCCAAGTAGATCATATCAATTGGACCTCTACTGTCTGCATGTTCATTGAATCCTTCAAAGAAGTTTCTGGATAGACAAGTCAGGAATTCCTTTCAGAAAAGCCATGCTGAGTCTGCCCCTCAACGTGATATTTATCTGTATATCTTTTTGCATTACTTACTACAGGTTCTACAGTTTCTCCAGACTTACTTCAGTATCCTGAATCCCTCTAAAACAAAAGCTGTGTGAATGCAGTTTTACTGTTTCCAGACCTCAATTTGCCAGTCTGAACAGTATTGTGCCCTTTTTCTCTCTAAGTTCTCTGCATCATGCTCCACCATAGAGATGCATTTCAAGTTATCCTCAAACTACTGCCAACTATTGAGGTACAGAGCAAAATCCATGGTCTGGGCATAGCTAAGAAATAGGAGAAGGAAAGGAAAGGGAAAGGAGAAATGTTATCTGAACTACAGAGGATTTGTGCAAAGCCAAAACACCAAGTTATCTGGGATATATATTAAAAAGAGATCTTTTTATTGATAGTCAAGCTGGCCCTGAACTTGCAAATAAAAATCAGAAAAAGGAGACCAAATCTCAGACAGGCTACAGAACTTACCTCAAAACTTGCATCTTGCTGCAAGACCTCAAAAACTGAAAATGCCGTTAGTAAATGTGCCATACAGACATATTTCTGCAGCGTTGGCTTGCATTGCCTCAACCTAGCTACACTTCCGTATGTAACACTCCAGAAGTTACCATGCAAGGGACATTACTTTATCTTTACCTCTACTGATTCAATCAGTTGTATTGATCCATCAATAACAGCATAAATTTTCTACATTCTGAATATTTCATTTTCATAAACCAGGCCATTGTTCATTTCTACGCTAGTTTTTCCATTAATGCAACGCATTCTGTGAACGCTTGACAGCACTGTTAAACTTCAGAAGTTTTAATGAGTAAGTTTTTCACAGATATGAGAGAATTAGGTAATTTATGTGCTTTGAGTCCAAAGTGTTTCCACAAGTTCTAGAGATTCACAAAGTGAATAGAAGCTGTGATACCTGGGGCCCTAAGGGCAGATGATGTTTGTAGACTGGCCACAAAAACCTGTGATTAATATGTTCCATTCCTTTTGCTGGTCTGCACAGAAGCCATGCAGAAGAGCACAGCATTCCTTCTGCTTGCTGTGGGCCCGTGAGGGTTTTCAGTCATGCACATTATCCAAACCAGAACTGAATAAACTCACATTTTAGCCACAGAAATATGAGGAACTACCATTGGGAAAATGAAAAGACTCTATGATATAAAGCCAAATGAGGAATTTTGAAAGAGGCAGCATGTATAATTCCATAGTTCTACACGGAATGAAGGGCAGAAGCCCATAGCTTGATACACTTTCAAAGGTTTCCTCTTATAACCCCGGTCTGCATAAAGAGGATATGATGAAGGTGGGTAGAAACCAGGTTTTCCATTTAGAGAAAGCTGGGGTTCTGAGATTTTTCTCCTTCTGAAATGGAATGAAAACTTCCTGT
>NW_009222746.1:2344-2808 GCF_000690835.1 Fulmarus glacialis | reverse complement strand
GAAAGCAATTTTGATTCAATCAAAAGGTATCATTTTGACAAAATTTGTGTTTCAGTTTGATTTTGATCTTTTAAAATTTTCAAAGCTTTTTGTAATATAAGCCCTTCTGAAATGTGTTCCAAAGCTATTTTTAAAAAAACCCCAAAATAAAAATGTATCTTTTTCAAAAATGTTTTGATCTTTCTGAAATACTTTGCTTCTACTTAGCTTTTGTACTAAAACTCAGTCATGCTTAGTTTCTGCAACTGCATGAAAGTGCATTGGCACAAATATTTAAAATAAGGAAACATCAAATTTCATCTAAAATATTCTTCAGGGAAAACCTGTGACTGATTTCAGTCCCAAAACTAAAACTCTTCAGAACAATTAAGAAGGTAACTGCAGGACATGATTTCCATATAGCTGCTTTGCAGAACTGGGAATACAGTTGTGGAAAGTTTTTAAAGTCCTGAAGTAAGTGAGGG
>NW_009222746.1:0-2324 GCF_000690835.1 Fulmarus glacialis | reverse complement strand
GGTGTAGAAATTTCCTAACAGGAAAAAAAAAAGAGAAACATATTATGTAAATATTATACATATATATGTGTTCATATATGTACAAAATATTAGGGTAAGATAATTTTAAAAATTATTTTTATTTCAGAGAAGGACAGGTCATTTACAGTCTTGTCATTTTGGGCTAGAATGATCGGAGAAGCTGAAATAAGAAGCCTTATACACAGAAAGTGATGGTTGCAATTACTAGTTTTCATTTCGGAAAAGGAGAAGAAACAGTTAGGATTCTTTGTAGAAACAGAAAGATAAAGGCACAGTGGCCTCTCTCACAGTCACAGGCACACGTCACCTCACAGAAGGGCTCGAGTGAGATGCAAGGTTTAAGTGGACGTTATTTCCAGAGAAGCAAGATCTTTTTGTGGCAGCACCTTCTCCTGGTGCTCATTTCCTCATTTCCATCCTTGTGCCATTTTTCCACCTCCTTGTGCATGCCAACTCCGCTGTGTGCGGGCTCTGCTGTAAAACGGATTAATAGTGATCCGGGTTTAAAAAACCCAGAAAAAAAGCATGGGTGTAGGAAGTAATTGTTGTTAATGCTAAAGGGCGGGAAGTGTCTAAGCTGGCACCCTCACAAAGAAGTAGACTGCATAATTACACTCTCAGAAAGAAACTTTAAAAAACAAGAGTCGTGAAAGAAGATAAAGGGGAAAGCAGGCACAGAACACCTGACAACCAGGAAAACACTAAGAAAAAGGCTGAAAGGAAAAGGCCTGCATGTGTGAGGGTAATTGGAACCAAATTAACACAACGTCTCCTGCCCTTTCATTCCCACCCACTCAGGGAAACAGCATTTTACGCATTCTTCCTAAACAAGCAACTGTGTGAATATGTCACTTATTTCTGCCCTGAGAGGCAAGAAAAACATTACACTCTGGGAATTAACCAAGAACAGAGTTTGTTTCCAACATTTCTTCCAGACTTCTGTTTTCTAGCTCCTCTCCTCTCCCCTCCTCACAGCCTCCTCAGCGGCGGCGGGGCAAGGTGGGGGCGGCGCGGGGCCCCTCCCTGCAGGCCTCTTCCAGAAGGTTCCGGGCCGCCACACCTGCCTCGCCTCAGCGCTGCCCGCCCCACAGCCCTGCCGGAATGGGGCTAGCTTCCTTCGGGTCACAGAAGGTAAAGTGTCAATCACGCTTCTGAAGCAAAGCCTTCAAAAGGCATTTAAAATGTTTAGGCGCACTGGAGGTGGGAATGGGGGCATAGGGAGGTGCTGCAGCAGCACCTCAGAGGCTGAGCCAGCAGCAGAGCCCCCCTCGGCTGCTCCATCCCAGGCCTTAGCACCCGGGCCGCGTGAATCCTGAGTTCTCATCAAAATCAACCCACTCCTTCACCTTTTAAGGGAAGCGCCGTGATTCCTCGCCAGCCCATTTTCCCCATCCAAGGCAACTCCCAAGATTTCATAACTGCTAAGTTGTTTCTTTTTCCCCACCCAGGCCTGCTTAAAAACTGGCAGAAAAGTAAGAGAGGGGAAACACTTGATATTTTGTGCTGTTGTGTTTTTTTCGGGGGGGGAGAGGGGTAAGTAAGTTGAGAATAATTCTCCACGTAAGTTCATAGCATCATAGAATAATTTAGGTTGGAAAAGAGCTTTAGGATCATCAAGTCCAACCTTTAACCTAGCACTGCCAAGTCCACCACTAAACCATGTCCCCAAGCACCACATCTACACATCTTTTAAATACCTCCAGGGATGGTGACTCAACCACTTCCCTGGGCAGCCTCTTCCAATGCTTGGCAACCCTTTCGGTGAAGAAATTTTTCCTAATATCCAATCTAAACCTCCACTGGCCCAACTTGAGGCCATTTCTTTTTGTCCTGTCACTTGTTACTTGGGAGAAGAGACCGACACCCACCTCGTTACAACCTCCTTTCAGGTAGTTGTTGGGCGTGATGAGGTCTCCCCTCAGCCTCCTCTTCTCCAGGCTAAACAGTCCCGGTTCCCTCAGCCGCTCCTCATAAGACTTGTTCTCCAGACCCTTTGCCAGCTTCCTCTTTGGGCATGCAAAGTTAGATGATTAATGGTAAAAGCCAGCCAGGCCACCTGAAAGACTCACTACTGAACTTCTTGGTTTCAATATGAAAACTAAATCAATATTTAAAGACTGACCTAATGTGATTTTTTTTGGGTGGTGTAAAACACTTTGGGCTAAAAATGCCATTTATTTCAAAGCAGTAGAATTAAATTGTAGAAATCAGTGTGAAATCTTGATTTCTCTGATGTTACTGGAAGAGCTTTTGAGTGCCTGGAGAAAAGGAGGCAGCGAGGCAGCTGGGCTGTGGCACGTGGA
>NW_009222745.1:4030-4355 GCF_000690835.1 Fulmarus glacialis | reverse complement strand
TTCTATGATTCTATGATTCTATGAAGGAAAGAAAAGGAAGGAGCTGAAGAGCTAACCACTGGTTTTTATCCTCTGCTTGTAATTTTCTTTGCAAATTATTTGTCCTAGGATGTTTAGAAATGGGGGCTAGGCACAGCATCACTTCTTTATATAAGCAGTGTCTTATGAAGAACACATGCATGCTATACTTATTTACGGTAAAGAATTTTGGAAATCTTTGAAAATTTTCCCTCATCTAGTCACAGGCTGTGAGCAGTGGAAATGCCTAAGCTGACATTTGTATTTAATTTTTGACGGAAACCCAGTACTGCTAGTTTGTACTGTA
>NW_009222745.1:0-3999 GCF_000690835.1 Fulmarus glacialis | reverse complement strand
TGCTGATTGAAGAGGGATAGCTGATGAATTGGGGTGTGTAAGTAACTTTATGATGTCGATTTAAGGAGTTTGACAGTGTTCCACTTTTCATGGAGTAAAACTCAGTCTTCTGTACAAGACATGGTTGGAGTAATTGGGGATCTGTGCAATGAACTGTTGTACTCGTATTACAATCCAAGACTGATGCATTAATATTGTGCACATGAGCACATAGCTGGACGTTTTGGTTTTAAATACACATGACTCCTAGATTGGAGGTATAGATCTCCAACAGCAAGCATTAAAGCCTTATTCTGCATGGGTACTTTCTCGGAATGCAAATTGTAGACATCTCTTTTGGATTCTAACTTTTTTGTGGATATAAAGTAATAGTCAAACATCAGTTTTTAAAGCATTGGTAATAGGTGATTATATATACCAGTGACTGAGCCATATACAGTAACAGCCCCTCCCTTCTGCATCAGATCATCTTGGTTATGTTGTGTGCTCTAAGGAGGTCCAAGGCGTTGACAGACTATTTTGTTGAAGTATTTATTTTTTATAAGGCTGCTAGTATGCTTGTTCTGCTTTTTATGCAGTTGTTCTTAAAATGATATTTATATCTTTATCCAAGAAAGTTTCTTTGAGCAGTCACCTTCCCATATGGCCAGAATATCCCACCAATTGCTCACAGCGCAGCTGCACCGGAATGTTTTTAGCCACCGCTGAGCAGGTCAGGAGCTGAACTGGCAGAGAATACGTTATTGGACCTTTTCATCTAAACTATTCTATTTCCACGAACGGTACAATTTTTGGACATAAGCAGTATGTAGTCTAGTTGAAGATCAGAGGCCTGAGTGTCCTCAAAGAGGATACCCAAGTCAGGATTCCTGTGGCTCAGTAACAGAGCTGAAGAATTCTGGATTATCAGGCAGGAAGTTCAATGGTTAATGAGTATCATCCACCCCATGGATCAGACATAATTACAGAAATCTTTAAAAATAAAGGTCCCTTTTGACTCTGTTCCCTTCCCTTTCCTTTTGTTCCCAACAGCTTGCACTTGATTGCAATGTGATTTTTAAAACAGTGGACTACCGGTGAAATTACTTAAGATAGGGGAAGGGAATATATTGCAATATTAGGCTACTTTTTAGTTCCCAGCTTCTCTTAGATTTGTTCCCATGTATGGGTTAATGTTTATGGACTGGTAAAATAAAATCTATATTAAATTGAGACAAAAGGATTTCTGTAGTCCTACTAACTATATTAATATGGAAAAATGCTATGAAAAACCTTAAGCAGTGGCTTTGTTCCATTTTTTCCGGGTAGGTTAGGGTAGTACAAGATTAAAATGGTTCTCTGAAGAAATTCATGACCTTGTGGTAAAACTTTTCAGGCTCTGTTAGATGTGGTAGTTCTTATGTTGGAAAATAGTCTCCTGGAAAATTTTCCAGGACTCATAAGATGCAAAGTCTTTTTCCTAATGCATTTTGGAGTCTGTGATAAAATTTTAAGTATGAGAAAGTATTTTGCTTTAGGATGATGTTGGTCTCAGGCTTGCTTCTTGTATTTAAGTACTGTATCTGTACTCGTTAATGCTTTTCAGTTAAAGACATTTGTTTACAAACATAGAATTACAGAAATAAAAGAACCACCTTTAGCGAACAGCCGTATTGGAGAGATGCTTGAGAGGATCTTGGATTTTTTTTTTCCCCGTACTGATACTCTGCCTGTTTTATCCTGCATCTTTCCAAGTAAAAAATTTTACTCCATGGTTCTATGTTTCTAAATTCACATTTTCCAGTCACTGCTGAAATTCTTGAGATCCTTTCTGTTCTTTCCATTACAGTTCTTTGATACGGATTTTGAGTCTTGTGGTGGGTGACACTAAATAGATTTTGGGCTTGTGCTTCTGGTGTAAATAATAAATGTACTTGCTGCCCTGCATTTGCTATTTAGACCTCTGCTCACCTTAAATCAAGTTCTTCCTCTAAGTTCTCACATTGGGAAGTGGTTGTTGGTGAAATTTTCTACGTGAGTTTCCTTACTTCTGGGTTTTCTGAGGCTTTTTCAATGTCAGTATTTGCATGCGAATACTGCAATTGGAGCACATGTCCTTACTTGTTTTGGTCAATGATCTGCTTTCCCTGAAGTCGCTCTGCTAAGCCTGTAAATAACCATCAGCGTACTTTGAAGTGGGTAACAGATTTAATGTCGTCTTGCTGTGTTATCTCTGTGTACCATTTTAAGACCATTCTATGATGTGAAGAGGTGTTTTGACTGAAATCTTTATCCAGACTTGTATGCAGGCCAAGGTAAATGGAATTATTTCAAACAGTCTCCTACGGTATCAAGGCATGGCCAGACTTCAGATAGATGGAATACTAGAAAGGGTTCTGAAATGTCAGAAAAGAAACAAAGGCTGATTCATCTGTGATTAATCATTCTTAAACTAAATACCTCGGACTGACTGTGGTCGTAAGCGGTGCCCCTGGAATTTTATGGCACTCGAGAGCCAATTTCTTTGGCTGCTTTCAGGAATTTCAGCATCACTCCTCCTGCAGCAGTGAAATGCATCCAGTGGTAGCTTGGACTTCCATATCTGTGGGATCTACAAAGGTCTGGCTCATCCTCGCCTGTCCTGACTCTTTTGCCGTTTCTGACCATGGAGTTTAGTTAACCTTTTCAATAAGCTTGGATTTGCTAAATAAGTTGAAATGTGTGAGGGAAAGGGACTTAATGTGATGTGCCTTAATGTGATACCTGTGGGGTATAAGCACACGCTGTGACAGTTCTGCCACTGAGCAGCAGACAGCTTTGCAAAATGTGTCACTAGTTCCACACAAAAAGAGCTGGCATTTTTATACCTCCGTGCTTGGTCTTTTTATTCAGCATGTATTGAAGTTGCTACCAGCTGTCAGCCTGCTTTTCTCACTGGTATTACTATTTACCTTGATAATGGGAAAAGATGATAAGCTGAGAGTAGTTTGGAAGACTGGAGTTGTTCTGCTCAAGTCTGTTAGCACTTGTACTAGTGGCTTTTCCAGGATTAATTTCATCAGTTTATAGGAATAAATATGCATTCAAATTAGTACAAAACAATTTTTTTTGTATAAACAGGTCATAAATAGTCAACTAAATACTCTGAAAAGTCAGTACTTATTATAGAGTGCCAAGTTGTTGCTTGCAATACCATTTGTTAATAAAGAACTGAAATATCTGGCTTGAAAAACCATTATCTCCTCTGAGAAAGCAATAAAAGTTTTGGCAACACAGTGGTTTTGATTTTTTGGCAAGACTGTTAAAAACAAACAACAAAATAATAAACAAAGGCAGAAACATACAGTAATAATAAAGCCCTGAAAATGATGAGTTGCAGAAGTGGGGGGAAAATCCCTAATTATCTGTATGTTTTGTTAACATCACTTTTAACTGCCTCCCTTCTTCCTTCCTTCCATTTCTTCACCGGACTTCCCCCCTGGCCAGGATACTCCTCTACATTAGCGGCTAAGATTGAACATTCATTTCTTCAGAGCTGTGAACTTACCCCATGTGTTCCTTCTAATGGTTTGGGTTAGTGACTGAGGGAAAAAGACTACTCTGAATTGTATCGGAGTTTTGGCATGAAAACCCAAAGGGATTTTGAGAAGTCTTTTAAAGTGGCTGGCCAAAACTTCCAAAAGTATTTTGGATGATTGACTCGGTGTACACATGTTGAATGCTTCTGAAAATCAAGTTGCTTTAATATTCCTCAAGTTGTAACTAGTGCAAAAAGTCTTTATCTCTCTACATATATTTTATCAAATGTGTTTTGACTGGAAGGTTGGCTGTCTTGGATCTGATAAGTCATATGCTATATTCAGGGTTGTGGTGTCCCTTACAGCTTGCTGCTCCCCCTTTTTTTCTTTTTTTTTCTTTTTTTTTCATTGTTTTATTTTTTTCTTTTTTCTTTTTTTCCTCTTTTCGTTTTTCTTTTCTCTTTTCTCTTTTTCTTTTTTTCGCCTCTCCCCCCTCTCCCCC